>NC_091432.1:165122480-165422480 GCF_964237555.1 Oryctolagus cuniculus
ATGGAAGTTAGTACACAGTGACTCCTGTTGTTAATTTAACAATTAACACTCTTATGTTTGATATCAGTGATCACCCGAGGCTCTTGACATGAGCTGGCTAGGTTATGGAAGCCTTTTGAGTCCACAAATTCCATCAGTATTCAGACAAGGCCATAAGCAGAGTGGAAGTTCTCTCCTCCCTTCAGAGAAAAGCACATCCTTCCTTGATCACCACTTCTTTCCACTGAGGTCTCTTCCAGGAAGGTACTCCATGTAGGGACACTTTTTGCATGAGTGTCCTGGCTTTCCACATCTGAATTGCTCTCATGGCCTTTTTTCAGCCAGACCATAGTGCATTTAAGGCTGACTCTGAGGTCACTGAGCATTACTTATAGCAATTGTCACTCTATGAGTCTGCTGTATGGACTCCTTCCCATGTTGGAGCACTCATTCCTCTTTAATCCTATTTATTATTAGCAGTGAACATTTCATCCTATTGAAATGATCACTTTAACAATCAATCCCACCTATATGATTACTTTAAACTTAATCCTATTGATATATGATCACTTTAAAAGTTTTTTTAACTTTTATTTAATGAATATAAATTTCCAAAGTACAGCTTATGGATTACAATGGCCCCCCACCCCCATAACTTCCCTCCCACCCGCAACCCTCCCCTTTCCCGCTCCCTCTCTCTCCTTCCATTCACATCAAGATTCATTTTCAATTCTCTTTATATACAGAAGATCAATTTAGCATATATTAAGTAAAGCTTTCAACAGTTTGCACAAAGTGAAAAATACTGTTTGAGTACTAGTTACAGCATTAAATCACAATGTACAGCACATTAAGGACAGAGATCCTACATGAGGAGTAAGTACACAGTGACTCCTGTTGTTGACTTAACAAATTGACACTCTTGTTTATGGCATCAGTAATCACCCTAGGTTCTTGTCATGAGTTGCCAAGGCTATGGAAGCCTTTTGAGTTCACCAACTCTGATCTTACTTAGACAAGGTCGTAGTCAAAGTGGAAGTTCTCTCCTCCCTTCAGAGAAAGGTACCTCCTTCTTTGATGACCTGTTCTTTCCACTGGGATCTCATTCACGGAGATCTTTCATTTAGGTCTCTCTCTCTCTCTCTCTCTCTTTTTTTTTTTTTTCCAGAGTGTCTTGGCTTTCCATGCCTGAAATACTCTCATGAGCTTTTCAGCCAGATCCACCAGATCCACGTGCCTTAAGGGCTGATTCTGAGGCCAGAGGATAACACAGACTTTAAATCAAAAACTATAAAAAGAGATAGAAAGACATATTATGATAAAAGTTTCATCAAAAAGACATAACAATTGTAAATACATATGCACCCAAAACAAGACCACCCAGATAGATACAGCAAATACATTAGACCCAAAGGGAGAGATAGACTCCAATACAATAATAGGGGGTGACTTCAACACCCTACTCTCATCAATGGACAGATCATCCAGAAAGAAAAAAACACACACTGGAGTTGAAGCACACTACTGAGTAAACGGACCTAAAAGACTTTTACAGGACATTTCACCCAACAGCTACAGAGTACACATTCTTCTCATCAGCACATGGAATATTTTCTAGGACAGACTACATATTAATATAAGGCCACAAATCAAGCCCGGGAAATTTAAAAATACTGAAATCATACCTTGGATCTTCTCAGGCCATAAAGAAGTAAAACTAGAAATCAATAAGAACAACAGAACACTTATAAATACTGGGAAATTAAACAACATGCTGCTGAATGGTCAGTGGATCACTGAAGAAACTACAAAGGAAATAAAAACTTTGTTGAAATAAAGTGCTTACATTCTAAAAGGGAAATGTCTCAAATTAAAGATCTAATGATGCACTTTGAAGTCTTAGAAAACCAAGAACAAATCAAACTCCAAATCAGTAGTAGGTAAGAAATAATGATTAGCACAGAAATAAATGAAATTTAAACTAAAAAACATTACAAAAGGTCAACAAAACAAAAAAGTTGTTTTTTGAGAAGTAAAATAGATAAACTTCTAGCCAGGCTAACAAAGAAAAAAAGAGAAAAAACTCAAATAAATTAAATTAGAGATGAAAAAAGAGACATTATAACCAATACCACTGAAATACAAAGGATTATAAGAAACTATTATGAAGAACTATATGCTAATAAAACTGAAAATATCAAAGACATGAATAAATTCCTAGATACATATAACCTACCAAGGTTAAATCAAGAAGATACAGACATTCTAAACACATTCATAATTAGCAATGAGATTAAAGCAATTATCAAAAGTCTTCCATAAGTGAGAAGTCTAGGATCTGATGGATTTACCATGGAATTCTACAAAACATTCAAAGAAGAAGTAACTCCAAGACTTTTTAAATTACTCCAAGCTGTTGAGCAGACTGGAACTCTGCCAAACTCTTTTTATGAGGCTAGCATCACTTTGATATCCAAACCACAGACAACACAAAATGAAAACTACAGACCTATTTCCTTAATGAACATAGATGCAAAGATTCTCAACAAAATACTAGCAAACTGAATCCAAAATCACATCAAAAAGATCATACATAACAATCAAGTGAGATCCCAGAAATGCAAGGGTGGTTGAACATTTGCAAGTCAACAGACACCATAAATAATAATAATAGAATGAAGGCCAAAAAATATGGTCACCTCAATAGATACAGGGAAAGCACTTGATAAGATCCAACACCCCTTCATGAAAAAGATCTGCCACAAATTAGGTACAGAACAAACATTCCTCAAAATTATAAAAGCTATATATCCCCAAATTAATGGCCAATATCATACTGATTGAGGAAAAGCTGAAACATTTTTTCTCAGATCTGGAACCTAACAAGGATGTCTACTTTTTCCAGTCTTTACCAATATAGCACAAGAAGTTTTAACAAGAGCAAATAGGGATGAAAATAAATAAAGTGCATCAAAATTGGAAAAAAGGAAGTCAAATGATCTGTGCTTGCAGATGACATGAGGTTGTACATGGAAAACCCAAAGACTTCACCAAAAAGTTGTCAGAACCAATAAACCAATTTAGTAAAGCTGCAGGTTACACAATAAAGATATAAAAGACAGCAGCTTTTTATATGCTAATTATGAACTCACTGAAAGAGAAATCATAAAGGAACCCCATTCAAAATATCTCAAATAAAATATTTAGGAATAAATTTAACCAAGGAAGTGAAAGATCTCTACAATGAAAATTATCAATCATCGTTGAATGAAATCATCAAAAAAAAAGGAAAGATATTTCTTGCTCATGAATTAGAAGAATCCATATCATTAAAATGTCTGTACAATCTAAAACAATCTACAGATTCAATGCAATCCCTTTCAGAATACCAACATTCTTTACAGAATTAGAAAAAATAACCCTAACCTTCATATAAAAACACAAAAGAACCAGAAGAGCCAAAGCGACCCTGAACAAGAAAATTCAAGTTAGAGGCATCACAATACTGACTTCAAAGCATATTATAAAGCTGTAGTAACTAAAGCAATATGGTACTGGCATATAAACTGAAACATAAATCAACAGAATAGAGCACCCAGAAATTAATCCATGTTCATACAGCCAACTGGTGTTTGAAAAAAGTGCTCAGACTGTAGAGTGGAATAAAAACAATCTCTTCATGGAAAGCCAAGACACTGTGGCAAAAACAACAACAACAACAACAACAACAACAAACCTAAATGAAAGATCTTTACGAGTGAGATCCCAGTGAAAGAACAGGTCATCAAAGAAGAGGTACCTTTCTCTGAAGGTACCTCTGAACTTCCACTCTGACTACGACCTTGTCTAAGTAAGATCAGAGTTGGTGAACTCAAAAGGCTTCCATAGCCTTGGCAACTCATGACAAGAGCCTAGGGTGATTACTGACGCTATAAACAAGAGTGTCAATTTGTTAAGTCAACAACAGGAGTCACTGTGTACTTACTCCTCATGTAGGATCTCTGTCCTTAATGTGCTGTACATTGTGATTTAATGCTATAACAAGTACTCAAACAGTATTTTTCACTTTATGTTTCTGTGTGGGTGCAAACTGTTGAAAGCTTTACTTAATATATGCTAAATTGATCTTCTGTATATAAAGAGAATTGAAAATGAATCTTGATGTGAATGGAAAGGGAGAGGGAGCGGGAAAGGGGAGGGTTGCGGGTGGGAGGGAAGTTATGAAGGGGAAGCCATTGTAATCCATAAGCTGTACTTTGGAAATTTATATTCATTAAATAAAAGTTAAAATAATCAATCTCTTCAACAAATGCTGCTGGAAAACTGGATTTATATATGTAGAAGAAAAAAAATTAGATCTATACCTCTTACCACAAACAAAAATCAACTCAAAATGGACCAAAGATCTAAATTTAAGACCTGAGACTATGAGGTTGCTGGAAGAAAACGTAGAAGAAACACTCCAAGACATTGGTGGAGGGGCCAACTTCTTGGACAAGCCACCCCAAGCACAGGCAACAAAAGCAAAAGTAAACAAATGGGACATAGCAAAGGAAGTGAGCAATAGAGTGAGAGACACCCAACAGAATGGGAAAAAATATTTGCAAGCTATCAGAAAGAGAATAATACCCCAAATACATCTGCAACTTTAAAAAACTCAACAGCAGCAATAAAACATAACCAACCCAGCTAAGAAATGGACAAAGGGCTTCAGTAGAAAGCTCTCAAAAGAAGAAATACACATGACAAATAAAAATATGAAAAAAATGCTCAGCATAACTAGTTGTCAGAAAATGTAAATCAAAACCACAATGGCTAAAATCTAGAAGACACAGAATAACAAATGCTGGCAGGAATGTGGGAAAGGGGAATATTCAGATATTGTTGGTGCAAATGTAAATTAGTGCAGCCACTGCGGGAAACAGTATGGAGAGTTCTTTAAAAACTAAAAATAGAGTTGCCAAATGATGCAGCAATCCCACTACTGAGTATACGCCCAAAAGACATGAACATACTGTATCGAGAGATACCCACATTGCATGTTCACAGCAGCACTGTTCACAACAGGCAAAATTTGGAATTGAACTAGGTGTCCATCATCCGATGAATGGATAAAGAAAATGTGGCATATACACACAATGGAATATTATTCAGCTATTAAAAAAGAATAGAATTCTATCATTTGTGCAAAATGGATTCATTCAGTTATTTGTGCCAAATGACATCAGGTCGAATGAAATTAGCCAGATATAGAAAGACAAATACTGCATATTCTGCTTTATATGATGGAGCTTATATTAAAAAAAAGGTTTTTTTTTTTTGTTTTTTGTTTTTTGTTTTGTTTTTTTTTTTTTTTTTGACAGGCAGAGTTAGACAGTGAGAGAGAGAGAGAGACAGAGAGACAGGTCTTCCTTCCATTGGTTCACTTCCCAAATGGCCACTATGGCTGGGTGCGCTGCCAGGAGCTAGGTGCTTCCTCCTGGTCTCCCACGTGGGTGCAGGGCCCAAGCACTTGGGCCATCCTCCACTGCCCTCCCGGGCCACAGCAGAGAGCTGGACTGGAAGAGGAGCAACTGGGACAGAACCAGCGCCCCAACCAGGACTAGAACCCGGGGTGCCTGTGCCGCAGGTGGAGGATTAGCCTAGTGAGCTGCGGTGCCGGCCAAAAAAAGTTTTTTTTTTTTTTTTTTTTTTTTTTTTTTTTAAAGAAAATAATAGAAAGGCCTGCATGTATTAGTATTGATACAAATGTAGTTTTGCAAAACTTTTTTTATATCTTTATCAAACCAATGGTTGAGAATGTTATACTACTGTAGTTTCATTGATCTGTGATTATTTCAAAATTTACTGTATATGAGTGAAATCATAATTTTTTCTTTCAGTTACTGTTTGTAGCCACTGTCTATGTTCCCACTAAACTAGGATCTTTTTGCTTTTTAACTGTTTAAACTTATTTGGAGAGGTATTAAACTTTTTACTACAGCATAAATTTAAAAGATGTTTTCTCAAAAACTAAAAAAAAGGGAAAAAGAGGGAGTAATGGGATACAGTTCTTAGAATTGTATTAATTTTCAAATGAAAATAAAAACCATCCTCAATGACACATCAAAAGGGGCTATATTTGCGGCATTTACATTAGTTATTCTTATTGTTTATATTTCTTATGACTATGAGAGTCTTCTAATTTTTATTTTTTTATTTGACAGATAGAGTTAGACAGTAAGAGAGAGAGACAGAGAGAAAGGTCTTCCTTCTGTTGGTTCATCACATAAATGGCTGATCCGAAGCCAGGAGCCAGGTGCTTCCTCCTGGTCTCCCATGCGGGTGCAGGGCCCAAGCACTTGGGCCATCCTCCACTGCCCTCCCGGGCCACAGCAGAGAGCTGGACTGGAAAAAGAGTGATGGGGACTAGAACCCGGTGCCCATATGGGATGCCAGTGCCACAGGCAGAGGATTAACCAAGTGAGCCACGACTCTGGCCCCTATGAGAGTCATATATATTCTTGGTAGAAAAACCAGGGGGAGGGGTGGCTGGCGTATGGCACAGTGGGTAAAGATGCCAGTTGCAATGCCATCATCCCATATTGGAGTGCTGATTCAAGTCCTGTATGCTTCACTTATGATACAACTTCCTAATAATGTTTTTAGCAAAGCAATGGAAGATGGCTCAAGTAACTTGGTCCCTGCTACCCACATGGGAGACCTAGATGACATTCCATGCTCCTGACTTCAGCCTGGCCCAGTCCTGTCTGTTGTGGTCCTTTGGGTAGTAAATCAGCTGGTATAAGATCTCTCTCTCCATTTCTCCCTCTCCCTCTGTCTTTCTGCCTTTCAAATAAAAAAAAAGTCTTAAAAGAAAAACTGAAAAGTAGGGAAAACATAAATTAAATAATTCATAAAGCTACTAGACAAGGATCCTTTCTGCTAACCTTATAGAATAAATTTCCCTTCTATGTTTATCTTTGTATTGTTATAGATGTAAGTGCTTAGCAAAATGATGCTTAAGTGTCACTTCATGCTTTTATTTAACATAAGCTAGGGTTTGTCCTGTAGGAGAGTTCTTGAAAATGCCATTTTCTGTGGCACTGAACAAATATAGCTCTACTTATTTGATAATTCCCCATTGCTGAATATTCCTATTTTCATGGTATCACATTGTTACTTACAATAATAAAAAACAACTTTTAATGGAAATATTGTAAGGAAAATTCTTGAAATATGTATTTATGGCCACCTACAATTATTTCCTTGCAGAGTTAGACACACCAAGCTAAAGTATGTAAATGTTTTTAAGGATCCCAACATCTATGGCTAACACATCTGCTGGAAAGTATACTAAATTATTTCCTTAGGTGGTATGAAGGTGTTAATTTTTTTATGTCCTTTCCAATCTGTAACATTTAAATGGTTGGTTTTTTAAAATATTTTAAACAGTGGGTTATTTTTATTTGAGTTTCCTTGATTGCCAGGTTTCTTTTTTCAATTTCAAAGGTGGGTGACATAAAGTTCTACATATCCTTGCTCTCACCCCGTCATTGTCAATGGTGGCCTGGGTAGGATTAAACATAATGCTAGATACTATGGGACAAAATAAGAGGAAAACATAATCAGTCATAAATTACAAAGTCAGATAGGATTATATCTGATCCTGTTTCAACTGATCTAATTGGCTCAGAACTTTAAAAAAATTTTTTTCTTTTATGATACCTATATCTGGTATTTCAAGTGTAGGACATTCTTGAAGGCAGATTTACAGGGAACCAGACATGGTGATAATAAGCACCTTAGGCAAGGCTTAAACCTTGCTGGAATCATAGACAGGCTAACAAATTAGCCTCATAAATAAGTCAAGAAGAGATCTGTATACATTTCTGGCCAAATGAAAATCATGTTTTTTTTTTGTTTTGTTTTTTTTTTTTTTGTTTTTTTTTTTTTGACAGGCAGAGTGGACAATGAGAGAGAGACAGAGAAAGGTCTTCCTTTTGCCCTTGGTTCACCCTCCAATGGCCGCCGCGGCCGGCGCGCTGCAGCCGGTGCACCGTGCTGATCTGATGGCAGGAGCCAGGTACTTATCCTGGTCTCCCATGGGGTGCAGGGCCCAAGAACTTGGGCCATCCTCCACTGCACTCCCAGGCCACAGCAGAGAGCTGGCCTGGAAGAGGGGCAACCGGGACAGAATCTGGCGCCCTGACCGGGACTAGAACCCGGTGTGCCGGCGCCGCAAGGCAGAGGATTAGCCTAGTGAGCTGTGGCGCCGGCCATTTTCAAAAGAGGAAATCCAAATGGCCAACAGACACATGAAAAAATGTTCAAGATCACTAGCAATCAGGGAAATGCAAATCAAAACCACAATGAGGTTTCACCTCACCCCAGTTAGAATGGCTCACATTCAGAAATCTACCAACAATAGATGCTGGAGAGGATGTGGGGAAAAAGGGACACTAACCCACTGTTGGTGGGAATGCAAATTGGTTAAGCCACTATGGAAGTCAGTTTGGAGATTCCTCAGAAACCTGAATATAACCCTACCATTCAACCCAGCCATCCCACTCCTTGGAATTTACCCAAAGGAAATTAAATTGGCAAACAAACAAGCTGTCTGCACATTAATGTTTATTGCAGCTCAATTCACAATAGCTAAGACCTGGAACCAACCCAAATGCCCATCAACAGTAGACTGGATAAAGAAATTATGGGACATGTACTCTATAGAATACTATACAGCAGTCAAAAACAACGAAACCCGGTCATTTGCAACAAGATGGAGGAACTTGGAAAACATCATGCTGAGTGAATTAAGCCAGTCCCAAAGGGACAAATATCATATGTTCTCCCTGATCGGGGACAACTAACTGAGCACCAAAGAGGAAACTTGTTGAAATGAAATGGACACTATGAGAAACACTGACTTGATCAGCTCTTGTCCTGACAGTTGATGTACAATGTAATACTTTATCCATTTTAGTATTTTTTTTTTGTTCTAGTACCATTGGTTGAACTCTGTAATTAACACACAATTATTCTTAGGTGTTTAAATTTTAACTGAAAAGTGATCCCTGTTAGGAATTTGGAAAACATTATGCTGAGTGAAATAAGCCAATCCCAAAGGGACAAATACCACTTGTTCTCCTTGATAGGTGACAACTAACTGAGCACCAAAAAGGAAACCTGTTAAAGTGAAATGAACACTATGAGAAACGGTGACTTGATCAGCCCTCACCCTGACTGTTGATGAGCAACTTCATATGTTATCCCTCTTAGTATTTTTTTTTGTTCGTTCTACTTAATACTTTTGGTTGAATACTGTAATCAATACACAGTTATTCTTAAGTGCTGAAACTTAACTGAAAAGTGATCACTGTTAAATCTAAGAGTGGGAATAAGAGTGGGAAGAGATGTGCAATTCGGGACATGCTCAAGCTGACTTACCTCAAACGGTAGAGTTAGAAACATACCAGGGGATTCCAATTTAATCCCATCAAGGTGGCATGTACCAATGCCATCTCACTAATCCCAGTGATCAATTTCTGTTCACAATTGATCATAATGATAGGACTAAGAACCAAAGGGATCACATAAACAAGAATAGTGTCTGCAAATACTAGCTGATAGAAGCAAAAAGGGAGAGAATGATCCAACATGGGAAGCGAGATACACAGCAGACCCATAGAATGGCAGATGTCCTAAACAGCACTCTGGCCTCAGAATCAGCCCTTAAGGCATGCAGATCCGGCTGAAAAGCCCATGAGAGTATTTCAGGCATGGAAAGCCAAGACACTCTGGAAAAAAAAAAAAAAAAAAAAAAAAAAAAAAAAAACCCTAAATGAAAGATCTCCGTGAGTGAGATCCCAGTGGAAAGAACGGGTCATCAAAGAAGAGGTACCTTTCTCTGAAGGGAGGAAAGAACTTCCTCTTTGACCATGGCCTTGTCTAAAAATTATGAGTCAGTGAACTCAGGGGACTTCCATAGCCTTGGCAGCTCATGACAAGAGCCTAGGGTGATTATTGATGCCATAAACAAGAGTGTCAATTTGTTAAGTCAACAACAGGAGTCACTGCACAATTACTCCTCATGTAGGATCTTTGTCCTTAGTGTGCTGTACATTGAGATTTAATGCTATAACTAGTACTCAAACAGTATTTTTCACTTTATGTTTCTGTGTGGGAGCAAACTGTTGAAATCTTTACTTAATGTATGCTAAACTGATCTTCTGTATATAAAGAGAAACGAAAATGAATCTTGATGTGAATGGAAGGGGAGAGGGAGTGGGAAAGGGGAGGGTTGCGGGTGGGAGGGACGTTATGGGGGGGAAGCCATTATAATCCATAAGCTGTACTTTGGAAATTTATATTCATTAAATAAAAGTTTTAAAAAAAATCATGTTCTTAACAACGTCCAAAGTAGTTAATCCAGAACTTAAAGCAGAAATGGAGGATCCTGAAGTGTGTGCAAGTGTGTGCATTTATGGATGCATGCGTGAGTCAGGCCTGCCACAGCTAAAGACTGGATGTTGTGGTTGAGAGGAGCAATCAGTATACTGTAGCTTCAGCAAGGCTCCTCTTTAGAATTCTAGGTATGATGCCACTGTCATGTTCAATGCACTTTTCAGAACATACATCTCTTTGCCTCTCATTGAAGTCCTGTCTTCCCTGGAGAAGGAAAAACGTGGTAGTGTCATGGCTCAGTGTGGTCAGTGAAAAGGAGAGACCCATTGGCAAAGCTCTTCAGTGAGTTTGGGAGTGATCAGGGGGTGAAGTGGAGAGTTAGGTTCACTGACTTGACAGTGATTCCCCTAACCAAAGAGAATATGACTTCACCAAAAACAGTAGGAAAATAACATAATTAAGAAGCTATGTGATGGAGCCGGCGCCGTGGCTCAATAGGCTAATCCTCCACCTTGCGGCGCCGGCACACCGGGTTCTAGTCCCGGTTGGGGCGCCGGATTCTGTCCCGGTTGCCCCTCTTCCAGGCCAGCTCTCTGCTATGGCCAGGGAGTGCAGTGGAGGATGGCCCAGGTGCTTGGGCCCTGCACCCCATGGGAGACCAGGAAAAAGCACCTGGCTCCTGGCTCCTGCCAGGATCAGCGCGGTGCGCCGGCTGCAGCGGCGGCCATTGGAGGGTGAACCAACGGCAAAGGAAGACCTTTCTCTCTGTCTCTCTCTCTCACTGTCCACTCTGCCTGTCAAAAAAAAAAAAAAAAAAAAAAAAAAAAAAAAAAAAAAAAAAAAGCTATGTGATGCCCATAAAGCAACCAGTAATGGATAATCTTCCAAGACTGTGTCTACATAACACTAAACAACTATTAAATCTTTAGAACCAGCTATTTGGCAATGTTCATTTTAATGAAAACCTTAGTCTTTGCCAGGCTTAGTCATTTCCAACTCTGAAGGACATAGCCGGTGATTTAAGTGGAGATGTATGTTAGTTCCAGGGTTGGATACCAAATCATCACTTTGCTAACATTGTTTGTGCAATAGCCAAGAAGATACTGGAGACTTGGGAAGATGTGGTCATTGAACACAATCAAAAGATGAAGTTGCAACACTGGGATAGGCTAAGTTCTGACCATCAGGGAAGAATGGGGTGGAGAAATAAAAGTGAAAGAAATGTTGGGGAAAAAAATGACCCAAGTCATGGAGCACTGAATGATTGGTAAAAAGGAAGCAATGGGAGCCTCAGTAGGCATTGGCTTTATGCCAACGTTCTTCAAATGTTTTTGACTTTTTCCCAGAGAGAAGTGGGATGATACATTGGGTTTGGAAGAAAACCCAATTTTCTAGTTGAAGTGTATCCTCCCAAAATACATATTCATGTCCTAACTACTGGTACCTGTGAATATGACATTGCTTGGAAATAGGGTTTTGCTCATGTTAACCAAGTTTAGATGAGGTCACCCTGGATTTGGGTGGACCCCATATTCAGTGAGTGGTACTGGTTTAAGAGGAGAAGATACCAGCAAAGGGAAACAGGGAACAAAGTCATCTGAAGACAGAGGCAGAGAGTAGAATGACGCAGCTACAGGAATGCCAGGAATTGCCAGGTGCCAGGAAAGGGTGAGAGATCCCAGAGCAGCTCCTTCCTTTGAGCTTCCAGAAGGAACATGGTCCTGCTGACTTCAGGTCCTGCTGATTTCAGACTCCTGGACTCCAGACTGGGAGAGAATACATTTCCTAGGGCCGTCATATCAGTTTCCACAACCTATGTGGTTTTAAAATTGAACATGAATGAATCTGAAACATTAATGAATAATATAGATACTATTCACTAAAAGTTAAGATGTTTGCTAAGTTGACCTATTCTGTCATGTTTTGCAAAGATGGGATAGTTCAATAAGTCTCCAATTATTTAAATAATGTGCAATATTGGGAGCTAATGCCAACCATGTGGGGGCACATGGGTTAGCACTGGAAGAATCTGAATAACACTATACAACACAGAAATGTCACTAAAAATTGCAATAGCACATTCTAGTACATCATTGTGCCTGACTGTGTGCAATAATTTTTCTTTATGATGTAGCTGATCACTTAGCCATTGTGAGGTTTTATTTTATGTGCTGTACAAGGTAAAGTAGTTCAATGATGATCATTAAGAGTAGCACCTGAAGCTTCCAAAGCTTTAATTCTTTGATCAGCATATCTTCCAGCGTTAGAAAACCACAGAACTCATCATAATCTCTCTAAACCAAATCCCCTGGTAGATCTCAGCATAACAAACCTTCACAGGATCCAAAATTTTAAAAAAGTTTCAAAATATTTTGGCACATTATAAGAGGCTGAGCTAGATCCAACAATCAGCCTATATTTATTTTCTCAATTCATCCTTTTTATTTCTATTTTTGTATATCTTATAAAATGCGTAACAGGAATTTCATGTGGGTGTGTGTGTATATATGTATACATACATCTATACATCTCTCTCTCTCCATACACACACACACACACACACGCACATAAATCTCCCTCTGCCTGTTAACAGAGGAGAAACTAGTGGTTCTAGGCTATTATGATTATTACTGTAGTCCATGTACCTAATCATAAGACAAATATTGGTGTGCTTGGCAGAGACACACATCAAATATTCTTACTGCAAGGTGAAAATGATCAAGAAGCTTTGGAGACCACTTCTGTGATCTTCTGGGATACAAACTTCATAAAGTTCCTAAAAATGATAGGTTCTATTTTATCGCAGAGCACAGAATGATGGGAGGCTGTCAAAAATAAAATGCTAACAATGCAATCATAAATGGTCCTGGTGGGAGAGAAAAGGGCAGTCATTGTGAAACCTGTGGGTTGCAGAGGGAGTTCTCCCAAGAGTTCAGAGTTTCAAAGAATACATAACAATAAGGGCGGGAGAGCCTCACCAAGGCATTTCAAAGGGACAGCTCTTTATGGAAAAAATAGCACGAAAATACCAACATGCAGCAATGCTGGAGCTTGTAGAAAATACCGGAGAAAACAAGACTTTCAAAGCAATAAAACCTGAAGCATCTGACAGCACAAAAGAGAATAAGGAAAGAGGGAACGGAACTGAAGTTTACTGGGGGCACACGGTGTGTTCATCAGTACACGAGGCTTCCCCTTTTAATTTTTGCAAAAGCTTGCTGAGCTAATGATTCTAAATCCTGCTTCAGAGACCATGAGGTGAGGAAGCTGATGCTAGGGAGACTCATTAACTTGCCCACAGTCACTTAAATACCAATCAGTTCTTTTTAATTTTTTCTTTTTCAATCAGTTCTTTTTAAAGAAGAGACTGAACAGAAATGGAAGACAGCGACTCAAAACCTGGTCTCTCTTCACTACACAAGGGTACTGATCATCAGATAAAGAATTTCTTTCCTCCTTTCTCTTTCTCTGGCAAAGTACTGCCTGCCAAGGCTGTCTTAGCTGTTTCAGTCTTGCCAGACTAATTTCCTAACGACAGAGGGATCGCCAGTGCATGGCTCTTTCCTTCAGTTAGTCATTCTACAACATTTGCTGTTTGTTTGCAATGTGGAAGGATACTTCCAAAAGTTCATGGAAAAATGAAAAGATCCGTTTAGGCGCTGGCACTGTGGTGTAGCAGGTAAGGCCATTGCCTGCAGTGCCGGCATCCCATATGGGCGCCAGTTCAAGTTCCAGCTGCTCCACTTCCAAGTCAGTGCTCTGCTATGGCCTGGGAAAGCAGTAGAAGATGGCCCAAGTCCTTGGGCTCCTGCACCCCCGTGGGAGACCTGGAAGAAGCTCCTGGCTCCTGGCTTTGGATCGGCACAGCTCTGGCCATTTGCAGCTATTTGGAGAGTGAACCAGTGGATGGAAGATCTCTCTCTCTCTCTGCCTCTGCCTCTCTGCAATTCTTTCAAATAAATAAGTAAATCTTAAAAAAAGGATATATTTATGGTGGTGCAAAAATGTTTTGAAATCCATTCATAATGGATTTCACAATGGATACACATTTTCCATAAACTTTTTGAAGATACCTCATTTGCCTGAATTTCATTTTTTCCACACCAATTTAAACTTATCTTTTAATTCCACTTTCCATAAACACTTTGAAATATGCTCACATTAAACGAGGTGGGACACACCATAGAATAAGACTCCATTTCTCTTCTTGAGAAGCTCACCCACAGTCGAATAGACAAATAGAACATCAGTGCTCTAATAATGGTGTGCAGGGCTGTAGAAGCCCCAGGGGTCACGAGGCAGGTGTCTGAGGAACACAGCTTGCCTCCTACTTACCAATCAGGAGTAGTGCAGAAGGGTAGAGAAATATGATCAATAAGGATGAAACCTAAGCCATGTCAGAAATAGTGGAAAAACAAGATGATTTAAATCTGCTCACCTAAATATACACCAACATTCTTTAAAAATAAAAACATTCGAACATAGAAGAATACTCTCTTGCAAACCACAGAAGAGGTAAAATCCCAAACTCCAGGCAGATGTTGGCTATTGCTCCTTCCCTCTTTTTTTAGAACTGGTCATTAAACAGATGGCTTATGATGATTTAGAAAGAAAGTGGTAACTTCCAGGATGAACACGGCATAAGTCAGCATTTTCCACTTCTCCTGGAAGCCATCCAAATCCAAGGAAATAGAAAGATTCTGCAGACTGCAGACCTCCTTTTCTACAAAACCAAGGAAAAGATACAATCTGCAGTTTCCAACATATGTGGAAGGGCTTTAAAAGGAGTTGACATTGGTTGTAAGCCATGTGGCAAAAATGTGTGAGAGGAGATTGAAAGAGTGGCACAGCACATCCCAGAGACTGCTCACAAAAATAGGCTACCTGAAGGTTAGGGACATTTTCTTGAAATGCAAAAGTTGTGCATGTATACACACACACACACACACACACACACACACACACGTGTATATATAGTACCATACCATGCAGGGCTTGAAGTAAGTGGGACTTTGGACAGAAATGTTCCTGGAAGTGGAGCACAATGGAATGGAGCAGAAAATACAGGAGAAGTCATTCTCCCAGGAAGCAGCATGATTCCGTGGCAGCATAGAAGGAGAGAGTTTGTGCTGAGAACACCAGATAGCATGAAGATGGGCACATCTTGCTATGCCACAGGATGCCATTATATAAACAGCTGTGGGGAGAAGTCCTAACATTTGAGGATGAGCAACAAGAACATTAAAGTGGCAGCACCGCAGCTCACTAGGTTAATCCTCTGCCTTGCGGTGCCGGCACACCGGGTTCTAGTCCCGGTCGGGGCACCGGATTCTGTCCCGGTTTCCCCTCTTCCAGGCCAGCTCTCTGCTGTGGCCAGGGAGTGCAGTGGAAGATGGCCCAAGTGCTTGGGCCCTGCACCCCATGGGAGACCAGGAGAAGCACCTGGCTCCTGGCTTCGGATTAGCGTGATGCGCCGGCCGCGGCGGCCATTGGAGGGTGAACCAATGACCAATGGCAAAAGGAAGACCTTTCTCTCTGTCTCTCTCTCTCTCTCATTGGCCACTCTGCCTGTCTAAAAAAAAAAAAAAAAAAAAAAAAAAGAAAAGAAAAGAACATTAAAGTAATCGCAAAGACAGATATATTATTGAGAAAAAAAGTAGAAAAAGAATAGCAAAATTTATATACCAATGAAGAATCTGTATCCTATAAATGATGCATGGCACAGATAAGAATGTGAACAAATATTTTTGTCAAAATTTTAAAACCATGATGAAGCATTTACTTCTGTGGAAGAAGCGAAAATGTCCATGAAGGCAGACCTTGCTGCAGAAATACCAACAACTCAAGGGAGAGAAGACAGGTCTCAACTTGCTGATGTGAGGTTATCTTTGAAAGGCATCGCTAAGTAAAAAGGCTTAGATGCAGAAAAGAGATACAGAAGGTATAAAGTGGGGGAATTAAATAAATGAATTCCTACCAGTACAGTGTTTTCTAACTGTATCTCCTTAATGAGCATACGCAAGAAACAATAACAAGGGCCATATAATGGAGAAGACAGAAGGACAGACTTTTTATTATGTATTTTCTTTTTTTTTTTTTTGTCCTGCATGAAGGACCTCAGTGGGTGAAATCCCAGTGGACAGATGTGTTCCTCAAAGAAGGAGGTACTTTTCTCTGAAGGGAGGAGAGAACTTCCACTTTTCTGTGGCCTTGTTCAAATACTGATGAGTCTGTGGATTCAAAAGGCTTCCATAGCCTGGGCAGCTCATGTCAAGAGTCTTGGGTGATCACTGATGTCATACATAGGAGTGTTAATTGTTAAATTATAACAAGAGTCACTATGTACTAACTCTCCATGCAGGACCTCTGTCCTTAAAGAGTTCTATTATAATTATGCGTAATGCTCTCAAAGGATGTATCATTCTTGGGTGCTTCTTTAAAGATAATTAAGTTTCTCAAAAAAAAAAAGTGAGATTAACTTCAAGATGCAATGATTTTGAACAGCCCTTGTCTCAACTGTTGAGGAACAGTTTTTTGTTTGTTTAATTTTTTTCATTGTATTTTCTTTTTTCAAAAATTTTATTTACTTGAGAGGAGTGAGAGAGACAAAGACAGAGAGATGAACAGAAGGAGAGAGAGAGCTGCCGTCTGTTGGTTCAATTCCCAGCTGTCCACAGTGCCCAGAGCTGGGGCCAAAGCTGGAAGCCAGGAACTCTCAGTCTAGGTCTCCCAGTTGGGCAGGAACTTAACCACCTGAACCATCACTGCTCACTTCTACTGTCTGCAGTTATCTGTGCCCCCATGTTTACTGCAGCTCGAGTCCAGTAGCTAAGATATGGGATCAACTCAGATGTCCATCAAATGAAGACTGGATAAAGAAATGATGGGATATGTACACCATGGAATATTACACAGTGGTTAAAAATAAAAAAGGAAGCAAGCAAGCAAGAAATCCTGTCATTTGCAACAAGATGGATGTAACTGGAAACCATTATACTGAGTGAAATAAGCCAGTCTCCAAAAGACAAATACCTGATCTGTGGTAACTAATAGAGTACCTAAAAGGTAATCTATAGAAGTGAAATTGACACTTTGAGATGAGATGACAGCCCTTATCTTGACTATTGAGGAACAGGTTTGTTTTTTTTTTTTTCATACTCATATTGTAGGGTAAATCTTATGTGAATAAAATTAATTGAAAATAGATCTTTGTGGGGCTGGCACTGTGGCATAGTGGGTAAAGCCACCGCCTGTAGAGCTGGCATCCCATATGGGTGCCGGTTCAAGTCCTGGCTGCTCCACTTCCAATCCAGCTCTCTGCTATGGCCTAGGAAAGCAGAAGATGGCTCAAGTGCTTTGGATCCTGCACCTGCATAGGAAACCCAGAGGAAGCTCCTGGCTCCTGGCTTTGGATCGGCATAGCTCCAGCCATTGTGGCCAATTATGGAGTGAACCAGCAGATGGAAGACCACCCCCCCCCCCCCGCCTCTCCTCTCTCTGTGTAACTCTGACTTGAAGATAAATAAATCTTTAAAAAAAAGTGGGTGAGGGAGTAGGAGATGGGATGGTTGCGGGTTGGAGGGAGGTTATGGGGGGGAAAAGCTGCTGTAATCCAAAAGTTGTACTTTGGAAATTTATATTTATTAAATAAAAGTTGAAAAAAAATAGGTCTTTGTAAAAAATAAGAATGGGAATAGGAGAGGGAGGAAGAAGAAAGGTAGGAGTGTGGGTAGGGTAGGAAGAATCACTATGTTCTTTAATTTGTTTATATGAAATGTATGTAAATAAAAGATTAATAGGTAAAAAAATCATGTTTTAAAAAAAAGAAAGCTGGAGGCTCATATCCAACCCAGGTACTCCAAAATGGGATGCTGGTGTTTCAATCCCTAGATTAAATGTCTTCCACCTATATGAATATTTTAAAGGGAGACAGTGATAATCAGGTTATTTCAGAAGGGGAGAACTTATAATTTCAAACTATCTAAAAATCATTCTTTCTTTTTTTTTTTTTTTGACAGGCAGAGTTAGACAGTGAGAGAGAGAGACAGAGAGAAAGGTCTTCCTTCCGTTGGTTCACCCCACAAATGGCTGCGATGGCCAGCGCGATGTGCCGATCCGAAGCCAGGAGCCAGGTGCTTCTTCCTGGTTTCCCATGCAGGTACAGGGCCCAAGGACTTGGGAAATCCTCCACTGCCTTCCCGGGCCACAGCAGAGAGCTGGACTGGAAGAGGAACAACCAGGACAGAACCGGCGCCCCAACTGGGGCTAGAATCCAGAGAGCCTGTGCCGCAGGCGGAGGATTAGCCTAGTGAACCACGGAGCCGGCCCTAAAAATCATTCTTATAGGAGGGAGGAATTCAGGATGTAGTCTACCAACAGGGAGAATGGTAGGGCATTCAGCAAAGCCTTCCAAATATTTGGACAACCGACAGCTTAGGAACAGAGCTTTGTACCTTGAATTCAGAAGCACAATGAATATCAATGAGTATAATTTGTAGGAAGATAAAGGATCAACAATTAGAATCATATTTTAATGAGTAAAGAAGTAAAATATTTTAATAAGTAGAGAGGAAGGCATTAATAGCCAATGCTCACATGAAAGTTATTTAATCTTATTAATAATTAAAGAAATGCAAACTGAAGCAAGATGCTTTAGAAATTAATTTTGGGTCTGTCAGGTTCTCAGAAATTGTATCGACTGATAACATTCAGCATAGGGAAAGATGTGAAATGAGTAAGATTTTCTTTGGCTGTGTGAAAGGTGCAACCTTTGAAAAAGGTCGTATTTGGCAATGGATAACATAGACATACCCTGTGGCATAACATCTCTATTGCTGGACATCTCATCTGGAAATATCTGTCACTGTGCCCACTATGTGCAGAACTCTTGCAATGACAATAATAAAAGCATGAAAGCAAAGCAATGAACCCAGGATTTTAAAAACATTATAGTATATGCATGATTGTTATGCATCTGTTGAGAAGGACAAAACCTGTACAGATCCAGCACTTATTAGTAAGTTAAAAAACGGACTTGAAACTACTAATGTAATCCTCCTCTAAAAAGAACAAACCTCACAATGATGTGGCATGTTGGTGCATGGAAGTACCCAAACCAAACTGTCACTCCAGGACAGTGGGGTGAGAACAGGGAATAGAGAGGGACTCTACACATTTTTGTCACTTTGAACTTGTACGTGAACATGTTAGGTTTCTGCAGGTAAAGCGAGGAAGAAGCTAAAAGGGTTGAGGTGTGAGGTGGTGAGCTCTCTGTCGCTGAAGTGTTCCAGCACAGGCCTAAGACGAGTGGGAGGCAGAGAGAGAAGAAAGTTGAGTGTGATGACCTCTGAGTGCTCTTCCCAAGTTGATCCTCCTCCCCCTTCGAACTCACACGGTAGAGCTCCAACAAGGGGAAAGAAAATAAACATTCTAAAAATGAGATAAATCAAAGTAATTGCTGCAGGACCCTTGTGAAGTCAATTACCATAAGGAAGCAACCAGTCCTTCCTGACACACCAGAAAGTGCATTTCTCCCCTGCAGTGAAGATCAATTTGACTGTACTAAATTTGGGGGCATGTGGCTAGACAGCAGCAAGTCCAGGAAGCTTACACGAGGTTTAAACTTGCTAATTGAAGCCCTTGGCAAGTGCCCCCATGATCTATCAGATTTCCTTCCTTCCTCCATGACCAGGGGAAGAAGGCTGCTTTTGATGTTCCTGAAGCTCCTCTCACCTGACACACTCAGTTCAAGGATGACACGTATCCTGCAGGCTGTGTAGACTTTGTGAAGACTCCCCCAGGCCTTTGTATAGTGCTCTGTGCATTCATAGTTGCACTGGAGTCTCCAGAATCTGCCAGCTTCCTCCCACTTCAACTCCCTCAATGCCCAGTTAACAGGTGAACGTGCACCTGTACTTCCCTACTTACTGTTTATTGGCTACAAGCAGCACTTTCCCTGAGAGCGTCTCCCCTTCCTTGGCAAAGAGAGGAGTTTGAAGAAGGCAGCGCACCTGATACCAATGAGTCAGAGGCTCGGTTGCAGCTGTTGACAGCCAAACTGTTACCCTGTGGGGCAAGAAGAGAGTTAACAGCCGAAGGCATGCCAGACCCACACGGATGGGTTAGACTGGGGACTGAGGTTGAGAAGGGGTTTTCATTCTTTTTGACACACGGACCCTTCAAAACGAGGGCTCAATTGGTTGAGCCATTACCATGTATTGTGCAACAGGGTAAGTTTATCTCTGTTATCCCATAACATGGCCATAACAACTCTGCGAAGAAGGCCCACACAGGTTAAGTGATGTGCTCAGCATCACATAGAAATACCCTGAAGAACCAGGCTTCAAACCTACGGATTTGGCCACTCTGTTAACCTCCAAGGGGGAAAAATTGAAAACCATACATAGAGTGGTCTTCAAAAAGTTCATGATCAAGACTACACACAAAATTTCTGACGCCAAAATAAAATCCTGTTTTAGTGTCATTTTCCCACGAACTTTTTTGAAACATCCTCGTATTTCTCAAAGATCATCAGAAACCCACCAAGTACCTCAGTTAAATTAGCAACTGATTTGGTTGAAAAGTGTGGCGAGGGAAGAAGTCTAGAGTCAAGGCTGTTACTGTCTCATTCCAGGCTGTGCATGGGGTCCTGCAGGGGCTTCTGGAAGCAAGAACTCGGAGCAGATGTTTTCTACTGTTCTTCCTGCTCAGATACCTTGTGTGTGTTCTCCTGAGTGTTAAATTCAGGTTCTTTGTTTCTTATGAAGCAGTGAGATCACAATGCAGCGTTGCTAATACCGAGGTCACGCATCCTGGGGCTACGCAGGGGCTGCTAGTTAGTGGGGAGCCAGGGGCGCATTACTCATAGAACACATTCCTAGAGGATCAATTCTGACTCGAAGATGGGGAGGGGAACTTTCCTACAATGTGTCTTCTAAGAAATCTGAACCCCTTGTATGTCAAATATATTTGGAGTGGAATGCAGATTTTCTTCACTTTTAAAGATAAAACATTTAATGGCAAAGAAACTTGCTCCTTGATGAAGGCCACCCTAAGTTGGTCTCCTTATCCTGGCAAGGGCAAAGGGATTTATAAGGCGTGTTACTGGGAGAAACAACTGTGTGGACTCCTTGAACAAACATTCTTATTTTGAGAAGCTTAACAGCAGCCCTATAGGGACCTCCTTCCAGGTAGGTACAATGATAAGCCTAGATGTTTTCCCAAGAAGTAGAGGAGAAACCACTGTTAACTTCCTTTGCCTAGGAATGCATCTCTTTGCTAGGTGGAACATATAAAGAAGCCTGGGAAGAGAGTAGAGATGTCAGAAGGTTTCTAACTTCTGCATGTAGAGATCCTATTTTCTCAACACCATTTGTTAAAGAGACCATCCTTTCTCCAGGAATGATTTTAGCTTGTTCGTCAAATATTAGTTGGTTGTACATGCATAACTTCTGGAGTTTCCACTTTATTCCACTGGTCTACATGTCTATTTTTATGCTAGTACCAGGCTGTTTTGGTTATAAAAACCCTGTAATATGTATTGAAATCTGGTATATGATGCCTCCAGCTTTGTTTTTGTTGTTTAAGATTACTTTAGCTATTCAGGGTCTTTTGTGTTTCCATATGAATTTTAGTATCTGAGAATAACGAACATAAGAATAAGAACAAGAATAAGAACAAGAACAAGAACATAAGAATAAGAACATATTTTCACTGGGATTGCTTTGAATCTGCAAATTGCTTTGGGTACAATGGGCATTTTCAGGTTATTAATTCTTCCAATCCATCAACATGGAAGATTTTCCATTTTTTGTGCCTTCTATTTCTCTCATTAATGTTTTATAATTTTTATGGTAGAGATCTTTCACATTCTTGATTAATTTATCCCAAGGTTTTAAAGTTTTTTGTAGCTCCTGTGAATGGGATTGACCTTACAAGTTCCTTCCCATACATAACATTGTTGATGTATAAGAATGCTATTGATTTTTGCGTGTTGGTTTTATAACTTGCAATATTGCTGAATTCTCTCATGAGTTTCAAAAGTCTCTTAGTGAAGTTTTTGGTTCCCCTACATAAAAGATCATGTCATGTGCAAACAGGGATAATTTGCTTCTTCCTCCCAGAAACCTTTTATTTAAGGTATACAAACTTCATACATTTCATAAATACAACTTTAGGAACACAGTGATTTTTCCCACCATATCTGCCCTCCCACCTGCACTCCTACCCATATTCTTCTTCTATTCCCATTCTTCTTTTACACTAAGATCCCATTTTCAATTATACTCAAAAAACCTGGTTTTCAACAGTTGAGACAAGGGCTGTTCAAAGTCATCACATCTCAAAGTGTCAATTTTACTTCTATAAGATTATCTTTTAGGTGCTCTATTAATTACCACAGATCTGGGAGAACATGTTATTGTCCTTTTGGCATTGGCTTATTTCACTAAGTATAATGTTTGTGTTTTTTTTTTTTTAACCACTGTGTAGTATCCCATGGTGTACATATCCCATAATTTCTTTATCCAGTCTTCAGTTGAAGGACATCTGGGTTGATTCCATATCTTAGCTACTGTGAATTAGCTGCAATAAACATGGGGGTACAGATAACTCTTTCATATGCTGATTTCATTTCCTCTTCACTTTGCTGAGTGTTTCTTTTGCAGTGCAGAAGTTTCTCAATTTCATGTAATCCCATTCGTCTATTTTGGCTTTGATTGCCTGTGCCTCTAGGGTCTTTTCCAAGAACTCTGCCTATGTCAGTATCTTGAAGGATTTTCCCAATGTGCTCTAATAATTTCATGGTATAGTTGTAGATTTAGGTTTTGATTCATTTTGAGTGCATTTTTGTGTAAGGTGTAAGGTAGTAGGGGTCTTGCTGCTTACTTCTACATGCAGAGAACAGGAATAATTTGACTTTCTCCTTTCTGATTTCTATCCCTTTGATTTTTTTTTCTTGACTAATGGCTCTAAAACTTTCAGAACTATATTGAATAAGAATGGTGAGAGTGGGCATACTTGTCTGGTTCAAGATCTTAGTGGAAGTGCTTCCAGCTCTTCCCCATTCAGAAGGATGCTGGTTGTGGGTTTATCATATTTTGCCTTGATTGTATTATGGTATGTTCCTTCTATACCCATTCATTAAAGTTTTTAAACCATGAAAGGATGTTGTATTTTTTTATTTGACAGGTAAAGTTATAGACAGTGAGAGAGAGACAGAGAGAAAGGTCTTCCTTCCATTGGTTCACTCCCCAAATGGCCGCTACAGCTGGAACTGCACCAATTGGAAGCCAGGAGCTAGGTGCTTCCTCCCAGTCTCCCATGCGGGTGCAGGGGCCCAAGCACTTGGGCCATCCTCCACTGCCTTCCCCGGGCCACAGCAGAGAGCTGGCTGGAAGAGGAGCAGCTGGGACTAGAACTGACGCCCATATGGGATGCGGGAACTGCAGGCGGAGGATTAACCAAGTGAGCCACGGCGCCTTCCCCAAGGATGTTGTATTTTATCAGATGGCTTCTTCTCATCTATTGAAATAATCACTTTGTTTTTATTCTTCAGTTTGTTAATGTGATGATCACATTTAGTTTGCATATGCTGGACCACCCCTGCATCTCTAGAATAAATCTTACTTTGGATGGATGACCATTTTGCTATCTTGTTGGATTAAATTCGCTAGTATTTTTGAGGATTTTTACATCTATGTTTATCATAGATATTGATCTATAGTGTCGCTCCCCCTCTTCGTGGAGGAACGACACTAAGCCCTGCCTAGGCTTCATATCCGAGTCACGGCACCATTATGTCGCTCCCCCTCTTCGTGGAGGAACGACACAGGACCCTGCGCTGTTCTTTCGTCTGCTCGGCCCTCCCCGGGTTTGCTGCTGGTTCTTCCCGGGTTGGCTACTATCCCTTCCACCTCCGTGGAAGGGCAGTTCCCCCTGGCCACATTCCCCACTTCTGCAGGGGAGCGGCACACTGCCGGCCGGCTCTTCTCGGGGGCTGCACAGGTGTTCCTTCAGCTAGATGTTCCCCTTAGATGTTCCTGGTGCATGCCGTCTCTCTCCTCCTTTATAGTCCTCCTCCACCAATCCCAACTCGGCTGCCCACACGCCGAGTACGCTGCTCTCCTCCAATCAGGAGCAAGTCCTACAGTTTATTGGTTGAACTGGAGGCAGCTGTGCGGAAGCCTCTTTCTTCTCTCCCAGCGCCATATTGTGGGAGAGCAGATGCATAGAATAAGTCTTAATTCCAGTAACAGTATAGTCCGGGTTGCTCCCCACAGATCCCCCTTTCTTTTTATTTTTTGGCGTTGATACGCGCCTGTCTTCAGTGTCCCGCAGCACACACTCTGCTCTGCTTGCTAGAGTTGCCACAGGTTCTTACAAGTCCTATCAATCAGGCAAACCGAATCCGGGTCCTCTCTTCGCCATGTTGTGAGGAGGTTTTTAGGCGCTGATGCGTGCCTGTGTTCGGTGCCCTGCAGCGCATGTTCTGCTCTGCCTGCAGGTGCTTACAAAACCTAGCAATCAGGCAAACCGAATCCAAGCCTTCTCAGCACCATATTGTGGGGAGGCTTATTGGTGTTGATTCGTGCCTATCTTCGGTGACCTGCAGCTCATACTCTGGTCGAGCTGCCTGCTGGTGCTTATCGCCCTAATCAGGCAGACCGAATCCAAGCCTTCTCATTGCGGTATTGTGGGGAGACTATTGATGTTAATTCATGCCTGTCTTCGGTGACCTGCGGCGCGTAAGTTGCTAGCCGCCCGCAGGTGCTCACCACCTCCCTAATCAGGCAGACCGAATCCAAGCCCTCTCATTGCCATGTTGTGGGGAGGCCTTACTTTTCTCTATTTCTCTATCTCCGGGCATTCCTATTTCTCCCATTTTACTTCCATCTTCCAGCATTCCTATTTCTCTCATTTTACTTCTAAACTTCTGTTTCTCTTATCCCTGCGGCTTCCCGGTGCCCGCCCCGAGGCTGCTTCTCGGCGGCTTCTTGGCGGCTTTCCGGCTCTGAGCCGCTTCAGCCAGCTTCTCTCATCTGCGCGGCTTCCCGGCTTCACGCCTGCACCACGGCCTCGCACTAGCCCAGCGTTCCCTATCTACTTGTGCCCCGCACGCTCTCTCTGCGCGCGGCAGCCTCCGTGAGTCACACAGTGTAGCTTACGTCTCCGCCACTAGCATTCAATCCAAGTTCCCCGGACTAACCTGGCGAATTCCAACCTGGCGGCCCACGTCTCTGCCTCTGGTTCCAGATCTTCGCCTCTTGCTCCCCGGGGTGACTTGAAGAAGTCCAAGGTGGCTTACGTCTCCGCCTCGGCCTGCACTCGCGGCTTCATCCTCCCTAACATTTTTCTCTACCCGGTATGTTTCCCTAAGTTTTCTTCCAACAATATTCCTCCCTCATTTCTCCTGGCCTCTCCCCACAGTCCGTATCCAAGTCTAAGTTTCTTATAGGTTTCACTTTCACTTTCAACCTGCAGTCCATATCTGAGTCTAAGTTTCTTCTTGCTTTCACTTTAAATCCTAACTTCTTTCCCACAGTCCATATCCGAGTCTCTGCCTAGGCTTTCAATAGCTTCTTCCGGCACCTAGGCTCTTTGCTAGTCTCTCTCTCCGGTATTTTCCTGCTTCTTCCCTCCTAGGTTTCCTATCCGTCCTAGGTTTCCTATCCGAGTCACGGCACCATTATGTCGCTCCCCCTCTTCGTGGAGGAACGACACTAAGCCCTGCCTAGGCTTCATATCCGAGTCACGGCACCATTATGTCGCTCCCCCTCTTCGTGGAGGAACGACACAGGACCCTGCGCTGTTCTTTCGTCTGCTCGGCCCTCCCCGGGTTTGCTGCTGGTTCTTCCCGGGTTGGCTACTATCCCTTCCACCTCCGTGGAAGGGCAGTTCCCCCTGGCCACATTCCCCACTTCCGCAGGGGAGCGGCACACTGCCGGCCGGCTCTTCTCGGGGGCTGCACAGGTGTTCCTTCAGCTAGATGTTCCCCTTAGATGTTCCTGGTGCATGCCGTCTCTCTCCTCCTTTATAGTCCTCCTCCACCAATCCCAACTCGGCTGCCCACACGCTGAGTACGCTGCTCTCCTCCAATCAGGAGCAAGTCCTACAGTTTATTGGTTGAACTGGAGGCAGCTGTGCGGAAGCCTCTTTCTTCTCTCCCAGCGCCATATTGTGGGAGAGCAGATGCATAGAATAAGTCTTAATTCCAGTAACAGTATAGTCCGGGTTGCTCCCCACACTATAGTTCTCTTTTTTGTTGTATCTTTCTCTGGTTTGGGAATTAAGGTAATATTGGCCTCACAGAATGGGTTTAGAAGGTACTCTCTCTCTCAATTGTTTTTGAGTAACTTAAGAATTGGTATTAATTCTCCCTTAACACTGGCAAAAAAAAATGACCTAAATGAAAGATCTCCGCGAGTGAGATCCCAGTGGAAAGAACAGGTCATCAAAGAAGGAGGTACCTTTCTCTGAAGGGAGGAGACAACTTCCACTTTGACTATGACCTTGTCCAAATATGATCAGAGTTGGCGAACTCAAAAGGCTTCCATATCCTTGGCAACTCATGACAAGAGCCTAGGGTGATTACTGACACCATAAACAAGAGTTGTCAATTTGTTAAGTCAACAATGGGAGTCACTGTGCACTAACTCCTCATGTAGGATCTCTTTCCTTAATGTGCTGTACATTGTGAATTAATGCTATAACTAGTACTCAAACAGTATTTTTCACTTTGTGTTTCCATGTGGGTGTAAACTGTTGAAAGCTTTACTTAATATACACTAAACTGATCTTCTGTATATAAAGAGAATTGAAAATGAATCTTGATGTGAATGGAAGGGGAGAGAGAGCAGGGGTGGGAGGGAAGTTATGGGATGGGAAAGCCATTGTAATTCATAAGCTGTACTTTGGAAATTATATTCATTAAAGTTAAAAAAATGCTCCCTTAAAAGTTTGGTAGAGGGGCCGGCTCTATGGCATAGCAGGTAAAGCTGCTGCCTGCAGTGCTGGCATCCCATGTGGGCACTGGTTTGAGTCCTGGCTGCTCCAATTCTGATCCAGCTCTCTGCTATGGCCTGGGAGAGCAGAAGATGGCCTAGACACTTGGGCCCCTGCACTTACATGGGAGACCTGGAGGAGGCTGCTGGCTCCTGGCTAAGGATCAGAGCAGCTCTGGCCATTGTGGCCACTTGAGGAGTGAACCAGTGGATAGAATACCTCCCTCCCTCCCTCCCCTTCTCTGTCTGTCTGTCTGTCTCTCTCTGCCTCTGCCTTTCAAAAAAAAATTTTTAAAAAAAGTTTGGTAGAATTCAGCAGTGACACTATCATGTCCTGGGTTTTTCTTTATGGGAGAGTCTTTATTACTAATTCAGTCTCAATCTTGGTTATTGGTCTATTTAGGTTTTCCACATCTTCATGCCTCAGTTTTGTTAAGTTATATTTCCAAAAATCTATCCAATTCTTTTAGATTTTCCAATTTATTGGCATGGAGTTTTTTGGAATAATTCCTAATGATTCTTTCCGTATCAGTTGTAACATCTTTCTCATCTCTGATTTTATTAATTTGGGTCTTCTCCCCCAACCCTTTTTTGGTTAGTTGGATCAATGGTTAATTAATTTTAGGTTTAAAAAAAAATCAGTTCTTCATTTCATGATCTTTTGTTTAGTTTTTTATTTGTATTTTTCCCTAATTTTTATTACTACTATTCTACTAATTTGGGGTTTGGCTTGTTCTTGTTTTTCTATGTTATTGAGATGCATTGTTAGATAATTTATTTGATAGTTTCTCAATTTTTTGATGTAGGCATTTACTGCTATAAACTTTCTTCATACTACTACTGCTGTATCTCATCAGTTTTGATGTATTGTGTTTCATTTCTATTTATTTCAAGGAATTTTTTGATTTTCCTTTTGATTTCATCTATGACTCACTGTTCATTCAGAGGCTTGTTGTTCAGTCTCCATGTGTTTGTACATTTTCTAGTTTCTTTTGTTGTTAATTCCCATTTCATTCCACTGAGGTCAGTAAAGATACATGAAACGACTTCAGTATTTCTGAATTTGTTTAAACTTATTCTAATGGCCAGTATGTTACTAGAGAACGTTCCACACAATGATGACAAGAAGGGTGTTATGTAGCTGTGAGATTAAACGTTCTGTAGACATCTTTTAGGTCCACTTGGTCTATAGTGTAGATTAGTTATGTTGTTCTTTACTGATTTTTTATCTAGCTGATATGTCCATTGATGAAAGTGCAGTGTTTGAGTCCTCCATTTTCACTGTATCAGAGTTTTTGTTTCCCTTTAGATCCATTAGTGTTTGTTTTATAAAACTGGGTGCCCTGGCAATGGATACATATATATTTACCATAATCACATTTTCTTGTTGAACGATCCCTTAAATTATTACATAATGACCTTTGTCTCTTTGAACAGTTTTTATCTGATTTGATAATAACTATTCCTGATTTTTATTTCCATTTTCCATGAAGTATCTTTTTCCATCCTTTGATTTTCAGTCTGTGTGTACCTTTATTTGTGAAGTGTATTTCTTATAGGCAGCATATAGATGAGTACTACTTTTTTGTCCATTAGCCAGTCCATATCTTTTAACTGGAGAAGTTAGTCCATTTACATTCAAACTATTATTTTTATTTTTTTTTACTTTTAATTACCTTTTAACAGATTCAAGATGATTTGTAGATAAAAGTCTAAGAACATAATGATAATCCCCTCCTCTCCCTCTCTCCTTCAAATCCTCCTTCCTTTTTTCTTTAGTTTTTGAGATAATATATTTTAAATGTCCATTACAGTAAAAAGGCTTAATATTTCACTGAATAGGAAGTTTAACAAGGAAAAAACCCAGTTTTTTAGTTTAGTGGGAATATAGACAATGGATATTAACAATAATTGAATGTCATTTATACAAATGACCATTTCATCCATATACACTTTTTCTAATCAGTTAGTTCTTCATAATTTATTTAGTGAAATAGAACAAATGACAATGTAACATTTAAATATTTCCTGTGGTTGCAAGGTAACAATTAAGTTCATTTAGACTTTAAGCCATTTGCTTTCAACTGTTTTTATACAGGAATAATTTTATGCTGACTGCAATGCAAATAATTATAAATTCCATAGATACCACATATCAGGGAAAACATGATATTTTAATTTGTGGGACTGTCTTATGTCACTACATATAATAATTTCCAGTTGCATCCAATTTGTTGTAAAAGACAGGATTTCATCTTTTTTTTTTTTTTTTTTTTTTTGACAGGCAGAGTGGACAGTGAGAGAGAGAGAGAGAAACAGAGAGAAAGGTCTTCCTTTGCCGTTGGGTCACCCTCCATTGGCCGCTGTGGCTGGTGCGCTGCAGCCGGCGCATTGCGCTGATCCGAAGCCAGGAGCCAGGTGCTTCTCCTGGTCTCCCATGGGGTGCAGGGACCAAGCACTTGGGCCATCCTCCACTGCACTTCCCTGGCCACAGCAGAGAGCTGGCCTGGAAGAGGAGCAACCGGGACAGAATCCGGTGCCCCGACCGGGACTAGAACCCGGTGTGCTGGCGCTGCAAGGCGGAGGATTAGCCTACTGAGCTGCGGCACTGGCCAGATTTCATCCTTTTTTAAAAAAATAGCTGAGTAATATTCCATAGCATATATGTACCACATTTTCTTTATCCAGTCATTGGTGATAGGCATCTGGGTTGATTCCATATTCTAGCTATTGTGAACTGAGCTGCAATAAACATGGAGGTATGTAACATGAAAGATAGCTCTTTCATATGCTTTAAACTCATTTCATTTGGGTAAGTTCCCAGGAGTAGGATGGCTGGGTCTTATGTAAGATCTATTTCCAAATTTCTCAGGAATCTCCATACTGTCTTGCACAATGGCTCTACTAGTTTGCATTCCCACCAACAGAGGATTAGGGAACCCTTACCAGCATTTATTGTTTTTTGATTTCTGTATGAGAGCTATACGAACTGGGGTGAGATGAAATTTCATTGTAGTTTTGATTTGCTTTTCCCTTGATGGCTAGTGATCCTGAGCATTTTTTCATGCATCTGTTAGCAATTTGAATTTCAGAAGATCATTATTGATAAGCAATGATTTAGTCCTGCCATTTTCCCATGAATATCCCTATTGTTCATTTTGAATCTCCTTTGTTCTTTTAGTAGGAAGTTTTCTGTCTTCACATTCTTTCAAGATGCTGAATGTCTCTCTGTTCCTGAGTTCAGGGTCATGTTAGTCGTGCAGCTCCTGCAAGGATCACTAATGACTGACAGCCAACTTGTAGGCAGCTGTTCTCTTTTCCCTGCAACTTTCAAACCCATGCAGTATGGTGGAAAAGAACGTGGACTTGGAGAATTATCTAACGCGATTCACATTCTTAGTAGACACCTGCCTGATCATTAAAGAAGGATCCTTGCTTGTGAACCAAAGTCAGGGGAAGATTATGATTTGAGACATTAGGCAGACATAAGCAGGTGAGCCAGAAGCAAAGGCAGGGTTTTAGGGTTCTACCCATCTATTCTGGAGAAGGCCAAGAGGGTGGGTAAAGCACAAGTGCTCTCAGTCTTCCAAATCTTAACAATTTTACTTTAAAGGTTTCAGAGTATTCTAATGAGATCTGATACGATATTATGGAAAATTGTCTTTTCAAATGTTATCCCTCAAAATGAAATTAATATGAATATTAGTTCCTATTTCCCTGCAAATTGGAGAAACAATTATTGTTGTTTAAATTAAATCCTTAAAAACTTTAAACTTGACTACCCAGAGGAGCATGGAGAAGGTAGCAGTACGTACAGGGATCCAACAAAGGCCACATCAAACCAGAAGGCCAGGCCATGGATGAGGCCAGATTGCACCATCTGAAACACAAAGGGGATTTCTACTCTGCAAAGAAATAAAAGAAGAAATAGTTGGAGTTACTTTTTTCTGTTGTTGACAGATAAACTAGATATACTTGTGAGATCAGGAGGGTGTTCATCGAATGTTCTCAGAAGCCCTTCTGCCCAGCAGTCAGGCTCACGCAGTGAGCGATTCACGCTTGGGAGATGCTGCATATCTGAGAAGCTTTGCTGTTAGACAAAACCCTGCCAGGACCACAGCGCTGGGTTGTGATGACCCAGAGCCGCACAGGGTGAGTGTGGCATGTGGAGCGGAGTTTGACTGCTCAACAGGAGGGTGACTCAGGACACAGGGGAGAATCATGCTTCAAGGAGCCAAAACAGGCTGCAGCAGCTCCCTAAGTGACTGTTTAGAAGGGAAAGGCTCCTCAGGATTCTAAAAAAATGGAGTGAATTACAAGGGGAATATGGAGCTCAGGAGGTCATTGCCGTAGTTCATTTACTTTTCAGGGAAGCAATTTAACTTCCCACCAGGCTACAGTAAGAGTCTGCAGAAGCTGCAAAGGTTTATGACGAATGCAGAACTATGGGACAAGAAGGAATAATGGAGAAGGCACAACAAAATCTAGATGCTGCTCCTGTTTTGGCTGTGGGATTTTGGAAAGCTATTTAAGTTGTCTGAAACTTAACATATTCTCTTGTTGAAAAGTGAAAAAAAAAAAATCACTCTCCTACCTCCCTCACAAAATTCTTGTGTGTCAAAAGCAGAAAATGTGTATCACAAGGCTTTGCAAACTTTAAAGCACTTGACCACTAAAAGGGAATATAACTGGTCCATTACTAGGGCTGTATCACTCCAAGGAGTATTATTATTGATACTTAGAGGTTTGCAAAGGAAGTTGCATGTTACTTGCTTTTGTGGTGCCCCCAAGGGCTTAACTTCTTTTACCCTGCAATAATCAAAATATTTCTAGAGTTTTCCACTGCTCATAATTACATTTAATTTATTGGTCTCACACTTTTCTTTGCATCCTTTGAAATGGACTATGAGCTCTTCAAGGATAGAAACTTTAAAAAATTACTTTTTGTTCCTGTACAAGTATCAACACAGTAGCCAGCACAAGCTAGGCTCTTGATAAACAACTGTTGAATCAATGTACAAGTATATGTATGGCATCTCTGGAAAGTCAACCTAGACAGAATTTTTAAAATTTCCCTAAGACTCATAGAGTAGACCAGAGCAGCAAATTCAGTGGAAGTCAATTTTATCCAGACCACTGGCAGTTACTGGAGTTGTTCTCTGATGCATTTCCCTGGCTCTGAGCTGAGGGTAGGATTGCATTTCTCCAGCCACTTGAGCTCAGGTGCTTCCAGGTGATTTGCTCTGAACAACTAATGGTGGGACCTGTGCCATTTCCAGGCAGAAGCTTTAACTGCTAGGGTATTCTCTACCATCACTCATTCTTCCTCCTTAGTAGCCAGCATTTTTCCAGATGAAGCTGCTGCCCTGGCCAAATTTCTCATCTGCAGGATGCATGGTAGAGCTAAAGCTGGTGCAAAGCAGATAAACAGCACAGCAGACAAAGACACCTGTGATATCATAAGCCACTGAGGCTTCTTTTTGTTACTGCAGTATATTCTACCACCTATGCAAACTGATGTGGGATGCACTTTGTACATCATGGCCCCAAGATAGATTTTTTTTCTTTTTGTTAGCTGTGATCCTTGCTTCCTCATTGGCTAAAAACCTGGCTGGATGTTACATGTATTATTTAGAAAAAATTCACAAACATTTATCTTCATAGGGAAAAAAATAACAAATACTAATGAAAAGCCACCCAAAAGGGGACTCATATCCCCCTCCAAGAAAATGGAACCAGGCCAAGCTATGCAATCTCAGGGCAGCCTCTTCAAGTGCAGGGATAAAACCAATTACTGAGTTTCCCCTTGAAAATGAGCAGGTGCTTATACAAGATTAAGCACAGTAGCTACATATAGCACTCAACAAGTCATAGATCTTGTTCTTTCCATTCACTCAGACATATACTGGTCTGAGTGCATTTACATATATGCTCTCACCCTGAGAAGGAGTAAATGATTAAAAGCGTAGAAATTGGAGCCTTCAGAAAGGTTCAAATCCTAGCTTAAACACACTCTGTGACTTTACACAATTTCTCATTCCACTCTGCCTCACTGTTTCACCTATAAAGTGGGCATAACAATCATACCATTTACATAGATTTGTTGTGAATATTAAAGGAGTTATTTTATCTGGGTACTTCAAAACCTGAGTAGAAAATGGAATTCAAAGGTAAGTTTGGTATAATTTTTTAAAAAATTTATTCTTAGTTTTTCATAATATACATTTGCTATTAACTTTTTGAAGACCCCTGTAAATAAAGGGCCAGTTACACTGGGTAAGTTAACAAAAACTAGGCCATTAGGATTGTTATTCAATTCTTAAAATAATCATAAGAAGGAGACATCATTATCTTCATTTCATAATAAATAAAACTGGCATCAATGCAATCTATTCATGCATGTGTCCCTCATCTAAAATATTTCCCACATGAGAGCAGCAAAAGTTCACACAAAATTTTGGAATGGATGATGGAGAGAGATTTTGAAAATCAAGAGCAACACTGATACATACTAACCTATGTAGATCTTCCTCTTTGGCATCCAGAAAGTTGACTGTGTATTTGATTGTCCGAGCCATCAAAATCCTAACATCGAATGTGTCCTTGGGGAAAAAGTCAAAGATGTTATCTCTTTGTCAATATGAACTGAACTCAAGCAAGTCTATCTTTCTTCTTGCAATTATAAGTGAATACGAGTTTGGATTTGAAAGGCACGATCTTAGAATAATATTAATAAAAAATAACTAACATGTATAGAATGCTCACCAAATGACAAGCACTAAGTGTTTAGTTCTTTCCTGATGCTAAGTGCTTCACTAAGGTGAATCAGTCATTCCTCTCGATGCCTTTGGAGCAGGGATTTGGTGTTTTTCAGTCACCCAGGAGTGAAGAGTTACATCTTGTCCACATTTATTCGAAGAAGTTCTGTATGAACTTAGACACCCTCAGGAACAGATGTGATAAATGACCTCAGCTTGGCTAATCAGAGCATTGCATTTCCCATAGAAGATGGTAATTGGTTCGTAGAAGGGCATATGATCCAAAGCAGGGTAATCAGGCTCTGTCTATACTGACACAGTTTTTGTCCAATGTCTTAGGAAAAGAAACTGTTTCATGGGGGACCCATGGTTCTAAGTCATAGGCTGCAGTTCCAACAGTCATCTTGCTACATGAGGGGAGATGCTGTCTAGGAAATGAGTTAAATCAGAAGTGGGGATAAGTAGTGAGGATAGAAAAACCAGACCCTGGCAACATTGTATGAGCGCTTACAATGGGTCCTTGAAGCTCTATGTCTAGGTTTGCAGTATTTTAAGGGACACTGTGTTTTAGCTTAATCCAGTTTAGTTTGGTTTTCCTTTCACTTACAACTGAAGACTTTCAGATAGCAGAAATGTAAAGGCTAGACAGCTAGATGGAACCACAATTGAAGTCCAAATTTGGTTGACAGTAAAGCTGTTATGTTCTAAGCTGTTATTCAACATTGCCTCTTCTGTTACACCTTGGGCCACTACAGTCAATATGAGGATATGAATAAGTATGTTTGTTGAGGGTATGAAGTGGGTAAGAGTGTTGGGGGGATTACTGAAATGTAATTAGAAAATCTCCTTGCTTTCAACTGTAGCCATACTTTCATAGCTGGAAGACATGAAAACTTGGTGCTCTAAGAAACTTTTTCCCCCTCTTCTGAGTTGACAAAGCCTGGAAAGATTGTGCACGCCAAGGGGATCAGTGACTGAGGGAATGAATCAGTAAGTCAACACATGGGGAAAATGTAAGAGAGGACACTTACTACTATAGGCTGTCTGAAGTATTCATCTATTGCTGCACCCCGGAGACTGGACAGGTTGACCCCATAGAAGCACTGCTGGTACCTAAAATGGGTAGGACAAAGAATTGCAGTGTATCTTGTCCCTTGCTTGAATCTCTGAGCTCCTACAGCTCTGATATGCAGCACTGCTGCTTCATGGAGCCTCCAAGTTGATCCTAGGGCAAGTATTAGAACATGTTAAAGGTATCTGGGCTACGGGAAGTGGCAGGCTGCAGATCTGTACTTGCCCTGGGGTGAAGAGAGAAAGAAAGAAATGAATAGTTGGATAGAAATCGCTTATGATGGATTTTTGAAAAATATATTTTGAGGGGCAGAAAGACCTTTGGGTTCCTATCCTCTCTGGATCTCGTGTTTCACAAGTGGCCTCTTGTTCTGTTCTGGCCAAATGCTGAAGTGCCATTTACTTGGCTCTCACACTATCCTAACCCAGGGTATGACTAGAACTCAAAAGTCTCTCAACCCCACCACAGCTTAAGGAAATAGATTTCCTTTCTCCATTTGTCCATAGACGCAGTCCTATGCCTTCCTGATGGGCTGTGACGGCTGACAGGAGGTACTGACTCAGGAGTATGCAAGTGCTGATGGTGAAGAACTAAAGCCAGCTCATGCCAGCTCATCACAGCTCACTGTCACCATTTCTTTCCAGTTCCATCTGATCCAGAGAGATTGGCAAACAGCACCAATTATATCTCCAGCCCAGCTCTCTGTCCACACTCCCACCCACACCCGCTAAGAGGCAGATGTAAAGCATTTACCAGCATACAATCAGCTCTGCCTTACCTTCAGGTACCCATAGCAACTGAGACCATGCTTGGCACATACTTGGCTAGCAGTCTGCAATATTTAGAGAGGTGATCTATGGTATGGATTAAGAGGGGCTTTGATATCAACTTTGCCACCAATTAGTAGTATGACTTTGACAAATCACATTTATCCTGTTCCCCAGATTCTTTAGCTCTGCAATGGAAATAGCTATAACCCTACTTTCCATAGTTACCTTATGAGGGTAAAGGAAAGCATTTTGAACTATGCTTGGCATTTTGTATCTGCAGTAAGAGTTGGCAGGTGTTCTCTGAATGTCTCATTCTCAGGTCAGCACTGGGGCCCAGGGTGGAAATTCCCAATCTTTCTGTGCCATGGCATTATCTGGGAGAGCTTCTTAAGAATTCAAATTCCCAGACTCAATCCCAGAAAAACCTGGGACCCTTATCACTAGAGACAGACAGACTTTTTCACTTATTAGGCTTCCCTAAGAAGGGCCTATGTATATGAGAGTAATTCAAAACATTCATGGAAAATGAAATCAAGTTATTTAGTTGCTCAAAAAATTAGAAACCATGCATAGAGGAGTCTTCAAAATGTCTGTGGAGAAAGACTAAAGTATGCCTGGATTTCAATTTTTTGGCACCAAGGTAAATATCTTTCAACTCCATTTTCCCACAAAATTTTTGAAGTATCCTTGTATATGTTGCATAGCCTGAATCGGATGGGACCTGAATTCATCAGTTCTACATCCACACCCATCATCCTACAGGAAAGACCGAAAAACAAAACAATACAGAAAAACACAGGACAGTCATAAAACAATCTTTGGTTCAGTTTGATGAGAGTATCAGGCAAAGCAGGCTCTAGATCAGGAGTCAAAGACCCAAGGTCCACACAGGGAATGGTGAGGAAAGACAGGCTTAACCACATCAAGTAAGCAACTGGTCCTCAACAGCAAGCAAAACTCAACCTGCTGAACTACTTGCAGACTTTTTACGAACTACTGGCTACCCATAAGCCTTTGATTATGTCCCTGTTTACCTAGAACACTCCGGCCCTCTTTTACCCTGTTAATTCTCACTAAATCTTGAAGACTCACCTCAAATACTTCAATTTAAAAACTCACAGCTCCCCTGGCACATTTCTAACTCCACCATTTGGGGCAAGTCTGATTGAGCATGTCCCAAATTGTATATCTCCTCCCTCTCTTATTCCCACTGTTATATTTAACAGGGATCACTTTTCAGTTAAATTTAAACACCTAAGAATAATTGTGTGTTAATTACAGAGTTCAACCCATAGTATTAACTAGAACAAAAAAAATACTAAAAGGGATAAAGTATTATATTGTACATCAACAATCAGGACAAGGGCTGATCAAGTCACTGTTTCTCATAGTGTCCCTTTCACTTCAACCAGGGGATTCCAATACAATCCCATCAAGATTGCATGTACCAATGCCATCTCACTAGTCCAAGTGATCAATTTCAGTTCACAATTGATCACACTGATAGGTCTAAGAGTCAAAGGGATCACACAAACAAGACTAGTGTCTGCTAATACTAGCTGATAGAATCAAAAAGGGAGAGAATGATCCAACATGGGAAGCGGGATACATAGCAGACTCATAGAATGGCAGGTGTCCTAAATAGCACTCTGGCCTCAGAATCAGCCCTTAAGGCATTCGGATCTGGCTGAAGAGCCCATGAGAGTATTCTAGGCATGGAAAGCCAAGACACTCTGGAAAAAAAAAAAAAGACCTAAATGGAAGATCTCTGCGAGTGAGATCCCAGTGGAAAGAATGGGCCATCAAAGAAGGAGGTACCTTTCTCTGAAGGGAGGAGAGAACTTCCACTTTGACTATGACCTTGTCTAAATAATATCGGAGTCAGCGAACTCAAGAGGCTTCCATAGCCTTGGAAAATCATGACTAGAGCCTAGGGAGATTTCTGACACCATAAACATAAACAAGAGTGTCAAATTGTTAAGTCAACAATAGGAGTCACTGTGTACTTACTCCCTATGTAGGATCTCTGTCCTTAATGTGCTGTACATTGTGAATTAATGCTATAACTAGTACTCAAACAGTATTTTACACTTTATGTTCTGTGTGTGTGCAAACTGATGAAATCTTTACTCAATATATACTAAATCGATCTTCTTTATATAATTGAAAATGAATCCTGATGTGAATGGAATGGGAGAGGGAGCAGGAAATGGGAGGAGTGCGGGTGGGAGGGAAGTTATGAGGGGGAAAAGCCATTGTAATCCATAAACTGTACTTTGGAAATTATATTTACTAAATAAAAGTTAAAAAAATAAAAAAATAAAAACTCATAGCTCTATGTTACAATTTAGTATTTAAGTTTCACCCCCTTTAAAGCTTTTTTTTATCCTTTAGCAGTTAATGAGGACCCTAGAGTATTATCAGGAGTAAAATTATCTACCTACATTTATTTATTTAATGACTGAATTCTTCCATGAACAAAGTGGAGAACTTGGCATCCTACATGGTCTTTCATCTGTAAGAATGATAGGGAAACAAAAGATCATTTACCCATGATTCTTCAGAGTCATTATTTGTTTTCTAATTTATTTATTCTTCCACCAAAGGCCAGAGCCAAGCTGGCCCAGAGACAAAGCTGAGTAATGCTGTGTATCATGTTATAGTTGCATATATTAAAAGCAAGATTCCTAAAATCCAAGGAAAATGTTTGAAACCATAGGTTTAAGTGATCCTTTCACTATTCAAAGCGAAGATGGGCATGTTCTTAGGGAACTAGTTGAGTTTACAAAAGCCCACCACGGGAGGGAGATGGGGAAGGATAGGGAAGAAAGAACAAGGAAGAAAAATAGGGAGAACAAGAGAGGTAATGGGGTGGGAGAGCCAGAGACAAACAGGAACAGAAAGAATTTCTCAGATAGCCCAGAAAGTCTCCCCTTGTACGCCCTTTAGAATCCCCTGGGAAGCTTTCATCAAGCGCTATGCCTGGACTCCACCTTGGGGATAGCTTCCCAGCATCTGTTTCTAAATTCAACAGGTGACTCTAGTGTGCAATCAGGGCTGAGCACCACCATGTCAGCTGTTGCAGAATCCTGGCCAAGCAGGTGGAAGAGGAAACTCCATGGGCACAGATAGCCTTCTACGTGGAAGTGAGTTGGAACCTGCTCTCTCTTCACTGAATACAACCTCAACTCTCAGAAGGGATGCTACTGTGCCATTTGCTTTCTATGTTTGGCCCAATTAAAACCCAGCAGTCATAATCAGTGTGGTGTGGTGCAAATGGGCACCATGCTTGGGGCAGACACGAGAGCTGTGAGCAAAGATCCCACTGCCCAGGTTTTAAAAGTTTCTGGCTGGATCAAATTTCTTATTTGTAATATTTAGAAGTCTGAACTACACTGTAATGCCTCATAACATAATTAAAGCCAATGGGAACTGGCATGTCTCTGAGTCTCCTAAGATACCTTTTAGGTAGGAGGGATGAAGAAACTAATTTTTTTGAGGTAGGGAGAGGGCACACAATTTTATGCTCTAGCTCACTTCCCAAATACTATTAAAGGCTTGAGCTTGGCCAGGCCCAGCCTTGAGCAGGGACCTCCACCCAACTTTACATTATAGGCAGTAGAGACCCCGATTAATTGTGTTACCACAGCTTCCTCCAGGATATGCACTATCAGGAAGCTGAGCTCAGCAGCTGGAGATGGGCACTAAAGCCAGGTACTCTGATAGGGGATAGAGGCTTCCCGGCGGGCATCTGAACAACTCAGACTAATGCCTGCACAGAAAATGGAGCTTTTGACTTGGGAGCTAGGGATCATTTCCACTGTTTTCATCGTGTTTGGGTTTTCTTGTCCAGGCTAACTTGCAGCCTCTCTAGAAGCACATAAGGGAAGCAGTCTATGTTTTTCCCTCATGTTCATATTCCCACTTCCTGTCAGGCTTCCTGAGGACAACTCTTCACATTTTCCCTCAGCACCATCATACGTGCAATGCCTAGAAAGGGCTGCAAATGCAGGGCAGAAGGATAGCAATCTTGCTCTTAGCTATTCCCACGCACACCCAGGGCACAGAGCAGGAGGACTCCACGTCTCAGCACACTGCCTTCACACCCCCCACACAACCCAGCTTGAGGTGAACCTCCCACTCTGGTCTCTGCTGTGTTCTCATCTCTTCTCTATTTACCGTGGTCTTTAACCCTTCCTCCTCCTTTTTTTTTTTTTTTTTTTTTTTTTGGACAGGCAGAGTGGACAGTGAGAGAGAGGTCTTCCTTTTTCCCTTGGTTCACCTCCACAATGGCCACTGTGGCTGGTGCGCTGCGGCCGGCACACCACGCTGATCCGAAGCCAGGAGCCAGGTGCTTCTCCTGGCCTCCCATGTGGGTGCAGGGCCCAAGCACTTGGGCCATCCTCCACTGCACTCCCAGGCCACAGCAGAGAGCTGGACTGGAAGAGGAGCAACCGGGACAGAATCTGGCGCCCCAACCGGGACTAGAACCCGGAGTGTGGGCGCCGCAGGTGGAGGATTAGCCTAGTGAGCCATGGCGCCCGCTCCTTCCCTTCCCCAACCATGTCCAAAACCTATGAGATGGATGGTGGTACAGCCTCAGGTGTCAGCTGGCAATGGTCTTGCAGATGCAATAGAGGGGAACCTCCAAATATAAGCACACCCTTCTCTTACTAATAAAGAGTCTTGAATAGCACAGTTCCCATTTCTATTCTAGTAAAATTATTTGCATCTTAATTGTATGCTAGCCAAAATGACTCCTTTCCATTAGGAAGCATTCTTCACTTAAAAAAGAAAGTAAAGGAAGCAAAAAGGGAGAAGATAGAAGATGGTAGGGGGAGAGAGGGAGAAGGACAGAGAGGGAGAGAGAGGGAGAGGGAGGGAAGAAGAGAGGGAGAGAGAGGGGGAGAGAGGGAGAGAGGGAGAGAGAGGGAGAGGGAGGGAAGAAGAGAGGGAGAGAGAGGGAAGAGAGGGAGAGAGAGAGAGGATTTTGTGCTGTTCAACAAGCAAGCAACTTCTGCTTGTCTCACTGTGTAATGCTTTACTACAATTAACTAGCAAGGGTGTGCCAACCTGATGAGAGACCTAGAAAATAAAAGCAAAAATTCAAGAATGTTGTCCAGGTCACAAATAGTGCTGAAAATGCACCATAAGAATGCAGTTGGAATAGTCTTGGTGGGAATTCTAGTAGGAAGAAGGTATGTGTCTTGAAAAAAATGTTGCATCTTTACTTTTTAAATACATTCTTTAGATGAGCCGTTCAAAATAGTTCATGGAAATGAATATTATAGAAAAATTATGTATGCATATCAAAATTCTTTTGCACCCAATAAACATATCTTTTAATTCCATTTTCCATTAACTTTTTGAAGTTCATTGTATACGCAGGACTTGAGGTTCGGTTGTTTTTGACAATTTTATTTCTTTTTAAAATTGCTTTAAATTGTGAGTGCATTTTTTTAATTTGTGTTAGGTACAAAAAGAATGCTTAACATTAGATCTACCACAATTTTTAAAATTTATATTATTTTTGACTGGAGGTATAATATATAGTTCTCTACTTATTATTTATTTTGCCTGACTGAAACTTTATGTCCATTAGTAACTTCCCATTTCCCCTTCTCCTCATCTCCTTGGTAGCTACCATGTCACTCTCTGAGTCTATGCATGTGACTACTTTAGATAACGCATGTGGGGGACCATGCAGTATTTGTCCTTTTGTGATTGGCTTATTTCATTTAGCAGAATGTCCTCAATATTCACCTATGTTTGCTACATACCACAGAGTCTTCTTCCTACACACAGAACATATTCTCTATACACGTGCCACATTTTTCTTTATCCCTTCACCTGCTGAAGGACATTTGTTTTTTTTCCACATTTTGGCTATTATGAATATAGCCACAGTGAATATAAACTATGTTATTATCTTTCTTAAATTCTGGTTTCATTCATTTTGGATAAATACCAAGAAATGGGATTACTGAGTCACATGGTAGCCCTGTTTTTATTTCTTGGAGGATCATCCTTATCATTTCCTTTAACAGCTTTATCCTTTTTCATTCTCACCAACAGGGTGCAAGAGTTCCAATTTCTCTATATCCTCATCGACATTTGTTTGTTTTCATTTTGTAAATAACAGTCACCCTGAAAGGCATGAGGCAATATCTGACTAGTATTTTTACTTGATGCAATTCTATACATCAGCATGTGGGCACATCACTGTGCAAAGTGGTGTTTGTGTAAAGATGCCTGCTTATTATGTCTGTGTTTTTTTCTGGTTTACATACCAGCAAAATAGTGTGAATTATATTTTTTTGTTATGAGTTTTTTGTATTTGTAAACATACGAGTTTTCCAGCATAAAAGAGAGGAGAAAATGGGTTGTTTTAAAAGAAAAATATTTAAAGATCGGAGTTGGTGAACCCAAAAGGCTTCCATAGCCTTGGCAACTCATGACAAGAGCCTAGGGTGATTACTGACACCATAAACAAGAGTGTCAATTGTTAAGTCAACAACAGGAGTCACTGTGCACTTACTCCTCATGTAGGATCTTTGTCCTTAGTGTGCTGTGCAATGTGAATTAATGCTATAACTAGTACTCTAACAGTACTTTACACTTTGGGTTTCTGTGCGGGTGCAAACTGTTGAAATCTTTATTTAGTATTAGTATATACTAAATTGATCTTCAGTATATAAAGATATTGAAAATGGATCTTGATGTGAATGGGATGGGAGAGGGAGTGGGAGAAGGGAGGGGTGCGGGTGGGAGGGAAGTTATGGGCGGGGGGAAGCCACTGTAATCCAAAAGCTGTACCCTGGAAATTTATATTTATTAAATAAAAGTTTTTTTAAAGAAACATATTTATTTTTTTATAATTTATTTATTTATTTTTTATTTAGTATATATAAATTTTCAAAGTACAGTTAATGGATTACAATGGCTTCCCCCCTCCCCCCACAATTTCCCTCCCACTCACATCCCTCCCATCTCCTGCTCCCTCTCCCTTTCCATTCACATCAAGATTCATTTTCTGGCTGGTGCCGTGGCTCACTAGGCTAATCCTCTGCCTTGCAGCGCCGGCACACCGGGTTCTAGTCCCGGTCAGGGCGCCGGATTCTGTCCCGGTTGCCCCTCTTCCAGGCCAGCTCTCTGCTGTGGCCAGGGCATGCAGTGGAGGATGGCCCAAGTACTTGGGCCCTGCACCCCATGGGGGACCAGGATAAGTACCTGGCTCCTGCCATCGGATCAGTGCAGTGTGCCGGCCGCAGTACGCTGGCCACGGCGGCCATTTGAGGGTGAATCAACGGCAAAGGAAGACCTTTCTCTCTGTCTCTCTCTCTCACTGTCCACTCTGCCTGTCAAAAAAAAAAAAAAAAGAGATTCATTTTCAATTATCTTTATATACAGAAGATCAATTCAGTATATATTAAGTAAAGATTTTATCAGTTTGCACCCACACAGAAACACGAAGTGTAAAATACTGTTTCAGTACTAGTTATAGCATTACTTCACATTGGACAACACATTAAGGACAGATCCCACATGAGGAGTAAGTACACAGTGACTCCTGTTGCTGACTTAACAATTTGACACTCTTGTTTATGACGTCAGTAATCACCCGAGGCTCTAGTCATGAGTTGCCAAGGCTATGGAAGCCTTTTGAGTTCGCCGACTTCAATCTTATTCTGATAGGGTCATAGTCAAAGTGGAAGTTCTCTCCTCCCTTCAGAGAAATGTACCTCCTTCTTTGATGGCCCCGTTCTTTCCACTGGGATCTCACTCGCAGAGATCTTCCATTTAGGTCGTTTCCCCCCCCCCCCCCAGGGTGTCTTGGTTTTCCATGCCTAAAATACTCTCATGGGCTCTTCATCCATATCCAAATGCCTTAAGGGCTGATTCTGAGGCCAGAGTGCTGTTTAGGACATCTGTCATTCTATGAGTCTACTGTGTATTCCGCTTCCCATGATGGATTGTTCTCTCCCTTTTTGATTCTATCAGCTAGTATTAGCAGACACTAGTCTTGTTTGTGTGATCCCTTTGACTCTTAGACATATCAGTGTGATCAATTGTAAACTGAAATTGATCACTTGGACTAGTGAGATGGCATTGGTACATGCCACCTTGATGGGATTGTATTGGGATCCCCTGGCATGAAAAGAAACATATTTAGACTGCCTCCTTTTTGAGAGGTAGGGGAGAGTCTGATTCTGCATGAGAACCCATGGAACATTCCCATGCACATCAAGCTACCTCTAGGTATTACTGGTTGGCCCAAGAACTAGTGCTGTTGAAGTATATCAGAGCGAAGGATCAATCAGCCTCAACAATTATGGTGGAGATCTCTTATTGGTTCTACCCAGTGAATAGTGGCTCATCTTAACCTAAGAGCATCAGATTCTTCTGGCAGTCATCTCTTCTCCACCTACAATCCTTGTGGTCCATATTGTACTGCCTCTTCACTTGGCATATGGCTCAGTTCCACCAATCAGAACATTGGATCATCGTGGTCTTCACTTTAGACTGAATGTTAAGCATCTGACTCAGTAAGTGTCAATTTTAGGACTTTTGTTCAAATGTGGCAAAACAGATGTAGACACAGAACTGTGAGTCCATAAATCTGCACTTGCCAGAAACTACATTGCTATAGAGAAGAAGTTAAAATCTCAGCAGGAAGTCCATCTGAGGGTTAGAGATCCAGGACCCAGTGTGAGTGTTTACATCTTTGAATCCATTTGTGTCTGAGAAACTCAATCTACTCAGACTACTCACATGCAATAGTTAGCAATATTCCTCATCTTAAGCAATGTTTTTACTTAGTTTTCGGCCACTTAAAGTCCAAAGTGTCTCAACTGAAAGAAATATAAGGTTGTGCATGTATATGTGCTATGAACACAATTTTGAGAAAAGACTTTTTCCCAATTCAGTGAAGTTCCACTTCTGTGAGGTCTGAACTAAATTGTCACAGCCCAGAATACAGAATCAGGCCAAGAGCAGGAGGTGGAGACACCTGCTGGATGGGCAATTCTGACTATGTAGGGATATTTCTGATGTCACAGCAGTCAGAAACTAAAATGCAGCAGCCCTGACCACACAGTTCTGATATGTATGGGCCAGAGGCAGAATATTATGGAGGAATCTTGAGTTCAATGTAAGTTACCAAAAAAAAAAAAAAAATAGAAATCTGGCTTATTTTAAGAGTAAAGCCAGATGAATTCAAGGTCTGCAGAAATAAAGAGATATAGAGGAAATGTCAAGAGTGAACTACAAGGCCGGCGCCGTGGCTCAATAGGCTAATCCTCCGCCTAGCGGCGCCGGCACACCGGGTTCTAGTCCCGGTCGGGGCGCCGGATTCTGTCCCGGTTGCCCCTCTTCCAGGCCAGCCCTCTGCTGTGGCCAGGGAGTGCAGTGGAGGATGGCCCAGGTGCTTGGGCCCTGCACCCCATGGGAGACCAGGAAAAGCACCTGGCTCCTGGCTCCTGCCATCAGATCAGCGCGGTGCGCCGGCCGCAGCGCGCCGGCCGCGGCGGCCATTGGAGGGTGAACCAACGGCAAAGGAAGACCTTTCTCTCTGTCTCTCTCTCTCACTGTCCACTCTGCCTGTCAAAAAAAAAAAAAAAAAAAAAAAGAGTGAACTACAGGTAGTTGAAAGGAGATTGTGGGTCAAGGGATCACTGAAATATAAACTAGAGAAGCACAGATATACACGAAAATCCAAAAACATGCTTGGGAGGGATACGGAAGGTGTGATGTGTACTTATCTTCCTAGAACTGTACCTATGAACTACATGAAATCTGTCCTCTTTAAATTAATAAAAATTAAAACAAACAAAAAAGAACATGCAAGCATGCTTGCACTGGTCACAGCAGTGTTACTTCAAAAGTTCTTTCTCTGTGACAATTTCTACTCTGTACTTGGTTTCTGACAAAAATCTAGTTATATCACGTTTATTTGAAATGTTCTAATTTGATCCATAGAGTATTTCCATGAACGAGAGTCTATCAATATATACATATCAATCTATCAATCTATCTATCTATATTTATATCTCTATATCTATATATATATCTATATAGGGGAAAGACCAGAATGCTTAAAACTCCAGCTATGAAAAGGCTCATATGGCCTCTCTAGAAGAATTTGAGGAAACTCCTGTCCTCTTGGTGCTACAAGGTGGACTGTGGGAAAAACTAGATATAGAATTTGACAAGAAGAAGCCACATAAAGGAAAAGAATCTTTAGTGGATATTTCAGAGAATGAGTATAGGAATCAACCAACAATCACCTACATAGAACTCAGCAGCTTGTCCATCCAGTTCAATATTTTTTTTTAAATACTGTTTCCCATCAGTCTTGTGGTCAGCAAGGCACTTAATAGATTCATAGTGGAAGGGAATACAAAGGGTGCTCTCAGTGCTGGTAGCAAAATTCTACCTACATTCACACCCCCCGCCCCATACAAATGTAGCCTTCTGATCTCAGTAAGGAACAACGGACCAGTCTATCCACTACCAGCATCCCTGATGTCACTCAATCAGCTCTGCCCTTGTCATTCCCAATGGACGCCTAACATCCACTTACAAAATTCTCAGAAGGGAACTGGGAAACACTGTCAGGCTCCTGAGGCTCTGTCTCACCTTCTGAGTGTTTCCTCACATCCTCTAAGTCTTACCTATCTCTGGAATCCTCAGTCATGTCCTGTGCCCCATAGGTGCTGAGATGTGAGCTCATACAACCATCCATAGTCAACAATCAACAGTGCCTCACCTCAGGCCTAGACCACATTCTGCTTTCACTCCTGGGGCATCCCTGTTGATTCTGGGGCAAGAGATGCTCGAGACTCATGTGGTACCCACACATGCATGACTCAGAAGGGCTGGATGGTTAATGTCTGAGGACTGTTTGCCAGTGGAAAGAAAAGTGTCAATGTATAAATTCACATGTCTCTCATCCTTTGCATGAACTGTCCTGAGATAGTTTATTCAACCTCCTGAAGATGGTACTTAGAGGTTAACAATCTCCCATCACATGATACCATTTGGTGGTCAATTTGGTAATGCGTCTTTGCACTATCTTCCCCTCTTACTCTGCCCAACTCTTGTTTCTTCTAATTCTTTTCTCACCAGTACTGCGTTTTTAAATAAGATAGGCACTTTTAAGCTTTGCCTAAGGTCCCGTTTTCTGAATAACTCAAGCCAAGGCCATCAACAGCAATGCAGATCCAAATCTGTCACCACCAGTTTGATGACAACAGAATCTTCATGGCTGGTACTGAGTGGGGGTTACAAGTCCTGGCCAGCTTCCTCACAACTGCTGGTAGTCTTGCTGATGGATAATTAAGGTGCAGCAAAGGTAGAAGGTGAAACACACAGTTCTACGAGGACTGTATGCTGATGTTTTGGGGAGATGGTAACTGCACTGGTTGAGAACGTAAGAAGCCACATCCTTGAAACTAAAATGGCTCTATCCTCCTGCTCCAAACAAGATAGTAAAATGCTAAGACCTTGAGAGGTTTTGTGCATCAAAATTGGGTCCTGGTGGGAAGAGGCCAGGGTACTGATGCCTAAGGCTGGGATAGTTGGCTGCACAAGGCAGAGAATCTTAAAAACACTTAGCCAATTCCCCTGAGTTCTTCTGGTCAGGAGAAGCAGAGTTCTTCTCCCAGCACAACGAGTCAGAGGAGAATAGCCTCCCCTTGCCTGCAGACTTTACAACTTCTCCTGAAGTCTATACCCTGAAAGATAATTTTGCTTTGCTCAAGATCTGGATCTCTCACTAACATTTATGGCCTCTAGGTTAGTAGTTCCTCGTTGCTGTCAGGCTGCTAACGCAAGCACAGTCTTAGCAGTAAATATAATTTCTATTCTAGGAGATAATTTGCATACCTAAGAAACTGCGGAAGCTATACAATCTTTTCTGCTAAGAATGCAGAAAAAAATTTGACAGTGGATTTTAAGGGTATTGGACTAAAGAAGGTAGAATGGAAGTCAAGACAGGGTATAATTCATTGACATAGGAATTGTATACCAAGGGTCAGTACAAAAAGCCTGTTGAAACATTCTTTGAAGCTTGGTCATCATAATGGCCTGTAGTCAATATAGTGAAGATTCCAGAATTTATGCATCAAAGTACTGAGGAAGGGCACAGAAGGCTTAGGGAGGTAGAAGTGCTGGATGGATTTACTATGGAAGACCCAAGAACATTCCATTTGAGTATCTTGTTACAGAAAGCCCAGGAAACCTTCCTTTAACACAGGTAATAGGGAATCAACCAAAGAGACAACAGTGGTGTCTTTGAGAAGTTGAGAGTAGCTGTTCTTGGTTGAGCAAAGACAGTGATACTTATTGATTCCAGCAAATTATGCTGCCAAGGAATTTTAGAATGTCAGAATAAAGAAAGGAGTAATTCACTGCACAACCAAGAATGTCATAATTACTGTATAGGGCAGCAAAGGCACAGAAGCAACTAGGGCCCCTTGACCCACAGAGCTCTGTGGTCGTTACTAGGTCCTAGCTTTACCAGAGAGGTGAAATAGGTGGACATTCATCTAGGATAGCTCTCAATTTGTATAACAAAAAATTACTAGCTGGAAGGATGGTACCAGCTCCCACAACCTCAGCAAGGTCTCTCAACCAGTTTCCAGATCCTAGTGATTTAGGGATTCAGAGAGCACTGGTCCATGAATGAAGCAGAGACCTAATTCCATGAAGAAGGCCTCCGTAGTTATACCATAAGCAGAAATGTTAGGTAGTCCCCAGACCCTCTTCAGAGGGACTGAAATTTCTATGGCAAAGCAACTGTGTTGCAGGAAGGAGAATGCCCACATTTTTGAGGAATATTAGACAAGAAGTCAGAGTTGATACTGATGCCAGGGATCCAGGATGCCTCTGATTACTTAGGGTTCACAGAGGAAAGGTAGGGAATGAGTTTGGGACTAAATGCAACTCACAGTGTATCCACTGGTTACACACCAGTCCTATGGTTATTTTCCCATTCACTAAATAGATAATTAGGATAGGTGTATTCAGCATCTGGCAGTATGATGGTCCAAGGTGAGGATTCATCCCTGAAACTGCTCTATTTCCAGGTGAGAAAGACCGTTACCTTCAACTTATAAATAAGGATATTATTTCAGAGAGATTAAATTAACTTAGCTAAGATTTCACGGTTGGTAACTGAACCAAGAATTAATTCAGTCTGGTGCTAGAGTCTGATTCATCCAGCTTGTAACTACTGCCTATTTGCCTTATCCTTTCCCTCCTTCCCTCCTTCTCGCTGTCCCTCTCCCTGTCCCTCTCCCTGTCCCTCTCCCTCTCCCTCCCTCCCTCCCTCTCTCTCTCTCTCTCTCTCTCTCTCTATATATATATATATATATATACACACATATATATATATATATATATGTATGTATGTATGTATATAGTAAAGGTTCAGAGAGACAGAGAATCTTTAATCCACTGGTTCACTCCACAAATGGCTTCAACAGCCATCAGGGTCCCAGGTGCTTGGGCCATCTTGGGCTGCATCCCCTGGCTCATTGACAGAAGGTGGATCAGAATGAAAGCAGCAGGACTTGAAGTGGCCCTTCAATGTGGGATGTCAGCTCCACAGCAGAGGTGTAACCCACCACACCACAGTGCTAGCCCCTGCTTCTGGGTTCTATAGCTGTAAGTAAATGTGATGACTGATCTCAACCTCAGATTTCTTGAGAATAATTGGTTATGCCTCTTAACTGACTATATATGTATTTTTTCTAGGTGTGAGAATCCATTTACGGTTGTGTTTACAGGATTTGGTGTAAAATCCCTGGGCCCATTATCTTCGATAATGCTCATGGTGCCTATCACATAAGGAAATTTTATAGCTAGGAATGATCATGCTTGATTAACTAAACCTTCTCTAAGGAGATACTTTGCAGAATCTTAATTAATGAATGTCAGAGCATTGTCACTACAAAGGGAGGGAGGGAGGGAGAGAGAGAGAGAGAAATTAATTTTGTAAGCAACTACCAAAAAGTAGTAATCTGCTCTATTAAGAGAGATTTGTAACTGGTTATTTGGAAAGGATAAAGTTGTATGCTTATCACACACTGAACACTAAGATGGATTTTAGAGCTAAATGAAAATTTTAAACATTATAAAGTGAAAAAAGCAAAAATATGAAATAGAAGGAAGTTAATATGAAATTAATATCAGATTCAAGATAAGAAAGCTCTTTTCAAAACAAAGGAAAATAAGTAGGAAAATATTGGTAGATTACTCTACATAGAAAAAAATTTACTTTTGTGCTGAAATTCATCACAAGGAAAATTATACCACAAAATGGAAATTCTGAAGAAAATAAATTAATATCCTTCATATATAAGGAATCTTCCTCCAATTTAAATGAATTGAGCAACTATTATTCACTGGGTTAGATGAGGGGATTCATAGTCTCATGAGGGGAGATGTCTCTAAATATAATAAATAAGTAAAAACTTAAACATGGTATGACAAGGGCTATGAAGCAAAATGAGTGGCAAGTGTGGTGGGAGTGCAATTTTCACCTGATGGGGGGTGCTGCTGGAAAGATGGCACGCAAGCAAAGGCCTGAGGAAGCGACAGCAAGGCCCCAGGATGTCTGTGTTTGCCGTGAGCTGGGAACACGCCTGGTGGACTCTCGGTGAAGCACCGAGGCCAGTCCAGCCAGTGTGGTGGAGTAGAGAGAATAAGAGAGCAAGACGCAGGCGATGAAGTCACGGGAATGGATGTATAGGAACTAGGTTGGGTAGGGTCGGACCCTGGGCTTTTACTTGGCAGCCCGTGGGGGTAGAGGGGTCACTAGAGGACTGTAAGCAGCAGAACCGGATGTGACTGATACTTGTTCAACATCATTTTGGGGGCTGTGAGGATCCACTGCAGGACTGTAGTTGACAGAGGTTCACCAGTTTCATTTGTGGCTTGTGGGGGACGATGGGGAACATAGCAAAGATCAGAATTTGCATTTGGACCTGCAGATGCCCAATAAACATCTGAGCAGAGCTAGCAAGAGCCAGACAGAGATGCCTGTCTGTGCTAATGAGGAAAGGAGTGGCTCAAGTTCTAACAGCAAGGGTCATCAGCCTAGGGCGGCATCCTTAGCTAAGAGACTGCAAGATTAAGAAAGACTGGACACAGACGGCTGGTTGGGGGAGAGACCTTTAAGAAGAAAACACACAGTCGGTCTAAGATGAGGTGATGAGGAAGAATCAGCAAAGGAGACTGAGAAAGGTAGGAAGAAAATCAGGTGTAGGCTTCAGAAGTGATGTGAAGTGAGGCGAGGAGTAAAGACGGATTCTATCTCATGATGAGTTCACCCTGTTAGTTCCTCATCTCTCACCTCACTCCTTCAAACTCACCCCAATTCTTTTTCTCACCAGCCCTTCTCTCAGCATGCACATCCACTTCTCAAGCTCTTCTAACAGAAATGGAAGCGTCCACTACCTGTTTCTTTTATGTAAGCAGGACAAGGCCAAATGCTAACAGCCTTATGTGGAAAACTCCTACCCAAAGGAGGAGAATTAGAAAGCAAAGGCTGTGAATTTTGGTAATTAGATATTTTAAAATGTTTTGAGTTTGTTGACTAAAAATAAAACCAATCAAATACATCAACTATCAAGGAAATACAAATTAAAAATAAGCAGGCTGGCATTTTTCTTGCAAATCAGATTGGCATTTAAAAAGGCATATCCCGTATGGGCAAGATGCAGAAGACATTTCCATACATGACTAGTGGAAGTGTTAATTTGTAAAACTTTCCAAGAGAGCAATTTGGCTATCTATAAGAATAACATTTTAAAGTTCCTCCTTAAACCTTGTGGTCCAATGATTCTGCATTTAGCAATTGATCTTCAGAAAAGAATCAGAAGGTACACCAAGGTTTCTGCAAAAGATGTTTACTTTAGCATTGTTTCTTATTGAATTTGGGATATAAATTCTGTGAGACTATATTCTCAGAGACTATCTAAACAACTCCTGAGTGTTGTTTCTTATAGAATTTACAGCAATAAAATAATACTCAGCACTGGAGCATGAGTCAGAAAATCATCAGACAGCCATAAGAACAATACAGTCATCCCTTCGAATCCTTGAGGATTGGTTCAGGAACCTGCAGGTACCAAAATCCATGCGTGCTCACATTCTTGTTGTACAACAGTACAGTGGGGTAGGCGCTGTGGTGCTGCAGGTTAGTGCATGGCTTGCAATGCCAGCATCCCATATCAGAGGCCAGCTGAGTTCCAGGTTAATTCAAACACTGAAGTTTCTGCTGCCCGAGTGGGAGACCCAGGTGGAATTGCTACCCTCTGGTTTCAGCTTGGCCTGGCCCTGTCAGTTGCAGGCATTTGGGGAAAGAAGCAATGGATGTAAGATCTCTCTTTGTCACTCTGCCTTTCAAATAAATTAAATAAATGAATGTTTTAAGAAATGAAACAGTGTAGTAGTTGCATATAATCTAGGTCCATCTTCCTATATACTTATACTTACTTATAGCCCCTAACAATATAAATAGTTGTTTGAATACAGAATTGTTCAGGTAATAATGATGAATTTTTTACTTGTACAGTGCAGACACATTTTTTTCAAATCTTTTTGATCTACAGTTTGAATCAGCAGGGGCAAAATCCATGGATTCAGAGAGCCAAATATACTCCACTGCAAAGATAATATTTTAAATCTATGAGAACAAGACTACAACATAATCACAGTTTTTTTTAAAAAGCCATAAAATAATACTTACAACATGACTATTTTTGTAGAGAAAGAGGATAGAAAAATTAAAAATACATCAACTTACATCTTATAATGATTTCCATACATGCTTGAGTTTACTGGAGTTTTTAATTATCAAATATTTTTATTGAGGGCCTGCCACATAATAGGGACTCATCTAGGTGCCTGAGACAAATCAGTAAAAATTGATAGAATTTCTATCCTTGTGGTGCTTACATTCTTACAGGTGACAGATAATAACAAGGCAAGGGATTTTGTATGTTTTAGGAGGCAATAAGTACTAGATGAAAAACAGAATAAAAAATGGAGTTGGGGTTATATGGCCACTATTTTAAATAGGAGAGTTAGAGTAGGTCTCATTGAGAAGGTAGCATTTGACAATACCTTTATGGAGTGGAGGAAATTAACAATGTGAGTGTAGAGGGGAAAGTATATGTCTGCTGTGTGTGATGTATCCAAACAGCAGCAGGGGTGCTTATGTGGCTTATAACAGGAAATAAAGTTAGAGAACCTGACTGGGTAGAATCAACTGTAAGACTTTGGCTATGTAGAGTATAGACAGGCTGGGGACTATGAAATAATCTATATGGTAGATGGTGGTATTGAAATAAAAGAAGAACAGTGAGTACAGTGAGAACTGGCTGCATTCTGGGTGCGGTTTGAAAGTACAACCAACAGAACTTCTTTCACAGCTTGGATAGGGGAATAAAGCAAAAGAGGCCATCAAGGTTTTCAGCCCAAAGATTAGGAAGATAGAGTTGTGATCAGCGGAAATGGAGGGACTGTGAGTAAATCAGGTTTTGGGTAAGAATGAGGAGATTAGGCACTGAGGGTTTGACCGGGCAATTCTCTGCAAGGGGAGACAGCCAGCAAGAAGTTGACCATGATAATATAGAGTTAAGAGGACATGGCTGCACTGGAGAGGTGGTATTGGAAGCTATGGGAATGGGTGCAGGGAGCAACCGTGGGCAGAGAAGAGGTCTAAAACTGTGGCCTGGAACAACTCAATGTCAGCTGCTTCAGGCAACAAGTAATAACGTGGGGGAGGTGGGGGCACTGGGTTCAGAATGTGACCAGTGAGACAGAAGGAAAACCAGAAGAATGTTGAGGGGAAAGAGTTTCAAACACTGTAGGTAAAGAAGTGAAGTTGAGAAGTGCAAACTGATCACTGGATTAAGCACTGTGGGAGTTGGACCACTGGTGACACTATGCCTGGAGATACGGGTCAAGCAAGAAATTGGAAAGCAGAGGAGGAGGCTGTGAGTATGGACAGTTCTTTGAAGGAATTTGCTGCAAGGGGGCACAGAGACATGGAGAAGCAGGTACAGAGGAGGCTGGGTTTTTGTTCATTATTTTCCTTTTTAACAAAATAAATAGTTAATTTGGAGCAGATAGCTGATGGAAAACCTGGCCATTCTACTGTGATCGTTAATATTCTCAAGCCAGTACAGGTACAGCAGATTGTATGGCTGGGAGGTCACACAAGAGCTCCATGATCAAAAAAGCTCTTGTTTATTGGTCTGTCCTACTCTCTGGCTTAACGTTTTTAACTCTAGTCTCCCCAACAGTTCAGGAGGTCACACATTTAAAATAGAAACATTTAAGGTCAATATAATTTCACAGAGCAATGATCATTATTAAAGTAAGCACCCTATACCCTTCCCCACAAACACACATATGAGGATATGCCAAGAAACCATTTACCTCCATGGGAAAGTCTGTGACGTGGAATCTTAGAATTACAGAGGGAAACCAGTTAATATAGAATACCAAAAATGTACAGGAAGGAAACGGATATTTGGTGATATGATTATTATTTTTAGCCCTTGTTTTTACTCCTGTAAACTGTGGTTTTCCTACTTTTTACTTGTTGACTATTATGATTAATGGCAAATTAAGCCTGTGAATATAGGGTGGATTAAATTTACATCCTTGCCAAAACTGATGAAGAGAGGGCCACGATATTAATATTGATATTAATAAAAATAAGACTGAAATAGGGAACATGATCAATCTGTGGTAAGAAAGCCTATTTTGCTAGAAAAAATTAGAAAAATCTTAGCTGTCCTACCCAACTCCTCCAAGAACTTTGTAACCCAAGAAACCAAGGCACTTTCTATGCACAGTCTCTTCACTAGGATTACAAAGAAAAAAATGCAGAAATAAACTCAGGGAAGCTCCGTGTTGGAAGGTTCCACAAACCTCAACTAAAACATTCCAACTCACCTACTTGTAATACATACCCATTCTTCCTTCTGATCAGTATCTTTTCCCTCTCCCTCTTCCTCTCCCTCCCTCCCATGGGTCCAGTATCACTGTTCTCTTTCCTTCCTTCTCCTTATGAAAACCAGTGCTCAGAGAAAATCCCAGAGGGGCCTGGTGTTGTGGGATAACAGGTTAAGCTGCCGTCTGCAATGCCAGCATCCCATATGAGCACCAGCTGGTGTCCCGGACGCTTCACTTCCGATCCAGCAAGTGAAGATGGCCTGATTGCTTGGGGCCCCTGATACCCATATAGGAGACCTGGACGAAGTTCCTGACTCTTGGCTTCTGCCTGGCTCAGTCCTGGCCATTGTGCCATCTGGGGAGTGAACCAGCAGTTGGAAGATCTATCTCTCTCCCTCTTTCTATGTAACTCTGCCTTTCACATACATACATATATAAATTTTATAAAAAAGAAAGATCTCCAGAAGGAATGAGAGTTCAGAACTGGCAGGGATTTTTGTATTAGTTCCCATTGATGAACAAAAAAACTGAGTTTCAAATATTGAAGTAAATTACCCAAAACCCAATGTCCAATTAAAACTCCAAAAAGAACTAAGAATATGCAAAAAAAATTTGATCAACACAAATTCACTGAGGATATTAACTTACATGTTCTAAAAGAAGCCATGGCCCTGAGTCAGAGGAGGAAATTCTGGAAGGTGGAAGGAAGAACAGTAGGTGTAGGGGGATGGTTTACCAGCAGAGGGTAGCACTTTGACTATTTGTCCTTACATCAACAGCTCCCTGATTTGTCCCTGGCTCATGAATAGTGGTTTTCAGTGTGGAGAGAAGAGCAAGAGATTTTATTCACTTCCCACTCCCATGCCACACAATATTCAGGGACATTTTTCACTGTCACATCTACTAGGTGGAGACAAGGGTAACTGCTGAACATCCTATAGGGCAGAGGACAGGCCCCATAGTATCTGACCAAAAATATTAGTCGTTTTAGAAACTCTGGTTTGCTCTAAATATAAAGGAAGCTAAAGGAAAAGGTTTCTGAAAGAACATTACCAAAAGTTGGCTCTTGAGTAGTGTTCCATGTAGAGCTGTTCATCAGAAAAGGGGGCCAAGTGGATGTCACTGAATGTTGGGAACATCGTTCCTAGTAAGCAAAAGACAGAGAACCAGCAGTTGACTTCCCACCTTCTGATTAAAAGGTACATTCACCCCCCAAGAGAGACTGCTTCCATTCCTTAACTCTGTTTCAGTTATTACACATCAGGCTAAAACATAACTTTGCCTTAAATCAAGCATAAAAAATTTCAGCAAAATAGTGGAAGAGATATAGAAAAAGAATGTCAAAGCAAATTAAAACTAACATGATGACAAAAGGTGTTGGAGTCTTGGGTGAAGCATTTAAATTGTCATAGTTGCTTTCTCAGCTATTAATACTTTTCCTTTCTGTAATTCCTATGATTGGAATTCTGGATTCTTCCTATTTATTTATTTTTTTAATTTTTTTCAATACAGTCTGTAATCACAGGCTTAGTTCACCACAGACCACAATATTCAATAAGTAAAAAGTAGGAAAGCCACAGTTCCACAGGAGTATAAACAAGGGTTAAAAATAATCATATCACAAGATGTTCATTTCATCCTATAGTTTTCTTATATTCTGTATTAATTGTTACATATCAGAAAAATATTACACATGTCTTTTGGGGACTCGATTATTTCACTAAGCATAATGGTTTCCAGTTGTGTCCATCTTGTTGCAAAAGACAGGACTTCATTCTTTTTGTGTCTGAGTAGTATTCCATAGTATATCAATTGATAGACATCTAGGCTGATTCTAAGCTATTGTGAATTGAGCTGCAATACACATGGGGTTCAGTAACTCTTTCATATGTTGCTTTCATTTCATTTGGATAAATTCACAGGAGTGGTATAGCTGGAATTTGGGTATGGAATCTCCATACTGTCTTCTGTAATGGTTGCACTATTTTACATTCTAACCAACAGGGAATTAGGGTACCTCTCCCCCATATCCTTGACAGAATTTTCTGTGTTCTTGATTTCTGGGTGGTAGCCATTTTAATTGGTGTGAGGTGAAACCTCATTGTGGTTTTTATTTGCATTTCCTTGGTGACTTGTGATCCTGAGCATATTTTCATGTGTCTGTTGGCCATTTTTATTTCATTCTTTGAAAAATACCTGTTCATGTCCTTTGCCCATTTCTTAACTGGATTTTTTGTTTTGTTATTATTGAGGTTCTTAATCTCTTTATAGATCCTGCATAATAATCTTCTTCAGGTGCATAGTTTGCAAATATTTTCTCCCATTCTTTCAGTTGCCTGTTTATTTTGTTTAGTGTCTCCTTTGCAGGGAAGAAGATTCTTAACTTGATATAATCCCATTTGTCCATTTTTGTTATTATTTCTTATGCTTCTGGGGTCTTTTCTAAGAAGTCTGCCTATGCGAATATGTTGCAGAATTTCTCTGATTTTTTTTCCTCTAGTAATTTGATGATATCAGGTCATATATGGTGTAAGGCAGGGGTATTATTTTAGACCTCTATATGCTTAGATCCAATTTTCTAAAGAGACTGTCTTTTCCTCAGGAAATGATTTTAGCTCATTTGTCAAAGATTAGTTTGTTGTAGATGCATGGAATAATTTCTTGGGTTTCTACTCTGTTCCACTGGTCTACATACCTATTTCTGTGCCAGTACCCAGTTGTTTTGATTATAACTAGTATGTATAGTATGTCTTGAAATCTGGTATTGTGATGCCTCTGGCTTTTTTGTTGTTGTTGAAGATTGATCCAGCTATTTGGGTTCTCTTGTGTTTTCATGTGAATTTTAGCATTTTTTTTCTAGATCTGAGAAGAAATGTCCTTGGTATTTTGATTGGGATTGCACTGAATCTATAAATTGCTTTAGGTAGTATGGATATTCTGATATTAATTATTCCAATCAACACACATGGAAAATTTTTCCATGTTTTTGGTGTCCTCTTTTTTTAATGTTTTGTAATTTTCACTGTAGAAATCTTTCACATCCTTGGTTAAATTTACTCCAAGATATTTAAAATTTTGGGAGCTATTGTGAATGGAACTGATCTTACAAGTTCTTTAGCAGCCATGGCATTGTTTGTGTATGCAAAGGCTACTGATTTTTATGTGATGATTTTACATCTTGCAGCTCTCTTATGAGTTCCAATGGTTTTAGTGAAGCCTTTTGGTTCACCTATGTTTAGAATTCATGTCATCTGCAAATTAGGGTAATTTCACTTCTTCCTTTACAATTTGTATCTCTTTGCATTTTTTTTGCATAATGGCTCTGGCTTAAACTTCAAGAACTATATTGAATATCAATAGTGAAATTAGTCATCCTTGTCTTTTTTGGATCTTAGTGGAAATTCTTCCAACTTTTCCTCCATTCAATATTATACTGGCTATAGGTTTGTCATATATTTCCTTGATTGCATTGAGGAATGTTCCTTCTCTACCCAATTTGCTTAAGGTTTTCATCATGAAGGGATGCTGTATTTTATCAAATGCTTTCTCTGCATCTATTAAGATAATCATATGGTTTTTATTCCTCAGTTTCTTAGTGTGATATATCACACTCATTGATTTGCATTTGTTGAACTATCCCTGCATACTAGGCATAAATTCTCCTTGGTCTGGGTAAATGATCTTTTCAGCTAGTATTTTGTTGAGGATTTTTGCATCTATGTTCATTAGGGATATTGGTATATAATTCTCTTTTCTTTATCTTTTTCTGGATTTGGAATTAAGGTGATGCCAGCCTCCTAGAAGGAGTTTGGGAGGATTTTCTCCCTTTCGGTTACTTTGAACAGTTCTAGAAGATTTGGATTTAGTTTATTTTTAATAGTTTTGTTTATTATAAAATCAACTTAGATTTGAAAATAATCACAATCTCAACCTGGAACAGGTGACTAGCCTAGCAATTAAAAGTTCTGTATCTCACATCAGAGTGCCTGGGTTTGATTCAAAGCTCTGTCTCCTCACTTTAGCTTCCTGCTAGTGCACACCCTGGGAGGGAGGTAGTTGTGATGCTTCAAGCTGTAGAGTCCCTACCACCCACATGAAAGAACTGAATTGAGTTCTAGGTTCCTGGTTCTGGCCCCGGTCCAGCCCTGGCCATTGAGGGCATTTAGGGAGTGAGCCAGTAGATAAGGGCTCTGTCTCTCACGCTCCTGTAAATTTTTAAAAATAATAAAAAATCTCATCACATTATTTTTATTCCCAGGTTATTTCCATGTTCAATCAGATCAACTATCTATCTTCTTTGGTGATGTTAGAATCTATGCATCTGTAGATGCTCATATCCTCCATGGGATGCACATGTCTGGGCTTTGTTCCAGGCAGCCAAGGTGCACCAGGAGAAAGGCAGATTTTTAGTGGTGAATGATTTCTTAGACTGGCACACCTGAAATCAGGCTTTTCTGAGTAGGTGGTTCTCTGGATCAGGATTATTACCCTTGTAGTTTGTGGAAGACTCTTGTCATTTATTAAGTCACATGTAAAAGAAAGCTGAACTATTGACCCTGTTTCAGAAATGAGGATAGCCTAACAAACGAGGTATGCTGTCATAAAAATAGCAATTAAAGTAACAGCTAAAATGTCTTGATTATGTTAACTCTGCCATGTATTTTTGGGCAGAGTTTCCATGCATTAATTTATTTAATCCCCACCTCTCTAATTATTATATTCATTTTTTAAATGAGGAAACTAAGCAACAGAGAAATTTCAGTGACTCAGCAAAGCTTACAGAAAATAAGTGGAAGTGCAAAATCCAAGGAGTGGAATCTCATCTGAGAATCCGTGCCCCACCCTTTAACTCTTCTACTCCCCTGTTAAGACAGACCAGATCATCTTATTTAGGGCATTTCAGAGGTGATCAGAGGCAAAGCACCATTGTAACACCATCATGTTTCGGTGTCAGTCATGACTTCTTGGTGGTTTTTCAATATCAAGATAAAAAGATGTTAAAAAAGGATTAGAAAGGTGTTATGTGTTTACTGCTTTTGTCAACTCAGAAACTTCAGTGGAAAATATTGTGAGACCCAACTCAAACAGGAATCCTAGTGCATTAGACAAAATGGAGGGGAAGACATTATCAAAGGTAAAATATATTTAAAGATACACACCAAGCACACCTGAAATAAATAGTACATTAAAATTTTGCAGATGCAAAACCTATGTCACTCCAAAGGACCTGGAGTTGGGATGGCACTGAATCTCTCAACAGCAACACTGCACGTCAGAAACAAATAAATGAACAACTCTGAATGTACCCCCATGTTTACTGCAACTCAGTTCACAAGAGCTAAGACATAGAATCAACCCAGATGTCCATCAGCTAAAGACTGGCTAAAGAAATTATGGTATATATACACTATGGAATACTACATAGTGGCTAAAAAAAAATGAAATCCTGTCGTTTGCAAAAAAATGGATGAAACTGGAAACCATTATACTCAGTGAAATAAGCCAATCTCCAAAAGGACAAAATACCATAAATTATCCCTGACTGTGGTAACTAACAGAGTACCTAAAAGATAATCTACGGGAGTGAAATTGACACTTTGAGATAAAATTATTTCCAACTGCCCTTGTCTTGACCATTAAGGAACAGTGTTTTTTTTATTTTTCTTCATACTATTTGTTGAACTCTTTTACTTAGTGTAGGGTTAATCTTATGGGTATAAAGTTAAATGAAAATAGATCTCTGAAAAAATAGAATGGGAATAGGAGAGGGAGGAAGAAGGGAGGCGTCTGGGTGGGAGAGAGGGTAGGGTGGAAAGTATCACTATGTTCCTGAATTTGTATTTATGAAATACATGGAATTTGTATACCTCAAATAAAACTTTTTTAAAAAATATTGACAAGAAATTCTCTCTCTCTCTCTCTCTCTCTCTCACTGTCCGCTCTGCCTGTCAAAAAAAATGAAAAAAAAAAAAAAGAATAAAAAATAAGTATTAGTATTTTTTTTTTGTTCTAGTACCATTGGTTGAACTCTGTAATTAACACACAATTATTCTTAGGTGTTTAAATTTTAACTGAAAAGTGATCCCTGTTAGGAATTTGGAAAACATTATGCTGAGTGAAATAAGCCAATCCCAAAGGGACAAATACCACTTGTTCTCCTTGATAGGTGACAACTAACTGAGCACCAAAAAGGAAACCTGTTAAAGTGAAATGAACACTATGAGAAACGGTGACTTGATCAGCCCTCACCCTGACTGTTGATGAGCAACTTGATATGTTATTCCTCTTAGTATTTTTTTTTGTTTGTTCTACTTAATACTTTTGGTTGAATACTGTAATCAATACACAATTATTCTTAAGTGCTGAAACTTAACTGAAAAGTGATCACTGTTAAATATAAGAGTGGGAATAAGAGAGGGAAGAGATGTGCAATTCGGGACATGCTCAAGCTGACTTACCTCAAACGGTAGAGTTAGAAACATACCAGGGGATTCCAGTTCAATCCCATCAAGGTGGCATGTACCAATGCCATCTCACTAGTCCCAGTGATCAATTTCTGTTCACAATTGATCATAATGATAGGACTAAGAACCAAAGGGATCACATAAACAAGAATAGTGTCTGCAAATACTAACTGATAGAATCAAAAAGGGAGAGAATGATTCAACATGGGAAGCGAGATACACAGCAGACCCATAGAATGGCAGATGTCCTAAACAGCACTCTGGCCTCAGAATCAGCCCTTAAGGCATGCAGATCTGGCTGAAAAGCCCATGAGAGTATTTCAGGCATGGAAAACCAAGACACTCTGGAAAAAAAAAAAAACACACCTAAATGAAAGATCTCCACGAGTGAGATCCCAGTGGAAAGAACGGGTCATCAAAGAAGGAGGTACCTTTCTCTGAAGGGAGGAAAGAACTTCCACTTTGACCATGGCCTTGTCTAAAAATTATCAGAGTCGGTGAACTCAGGGGGCTTCCATAGCCTTGGCAGCTCATGACAAGAGCCTAGGGTGATTACTGATGCCATAAACAAGAGTGTCAATTTGTTAAGTCAACAACAGGAGTCACTGTGCACTTACTCCTCATGTAGGATCTTTGTCCTTAGTGTGCTGTACATTGAGATTTAATGCTATAACTAGTACTCAAACAGTATTTTTCACTTTATGTTTCTGTGTGGGAGCAAACTGTTGAAATCTTTACTTAATGTATGCTAAACTGATCTTCTGTATATAAAGAGAAACGAAAATGAATCTTGATGTGAATGGAAGGGGAGAGGGAGTGGGAAAGGGGAGGGTTGCGGGTGGGAGGGACGTTATGGGGGGGAAGCCATTGTAATCCATAAGCTGTACTTTGGAAATTTTTATTCATTAAATAAAAGTTTAAAAAAAAGTATTGACAAAAACAAGTACTGACTCAAAACTGTTTGCAGGTTAAATTCTCGACCCAGCCAAATAACACAAGGACTCAATAAAAAGTAATTTCATATCTTTTTCTCCAGAAGCAGCTGGAGGATACCTTTTTGTAAAATGATGCTGTAAATCCAGAAAGAAGCCAAACGAATAATGACAGAAGGCTGAAGTGTGGGAGCCAGGCACTCTGGGTAGAGAGCACCCATCCATGTTTACCGTGGAGGCAGGGGGTGTGCAGAAGGGAGTCATTCACAGGATGAATAGACTGACATCTGTCAGAGCTGCTGGAGATGGAAATATCTACCCACAAGTATGAAGAAAACTAAGCTAATGAACAAATCAGGGCAAACATAGATTACATGAGAAAATACACATAATCCTGGTATAGCGACAGTAGCACCCAACTCAGCACTGAACAGTACCTGCTTTCTGTCACATATCATGACAGTGTAAACAGTGATTGTTGATTAATCCAAGGACTATATTCCCTTGTTCTACATCCTGGAATCTCTAAGGCTCTGAAAAACAATGAATTTTTAAAAACATTTTTTATTTGGGAGGCAGAGAGACAGAGCTCCCATTTGTGGTTCACTCCCTAAATGCATGTGATGGTTGGTGCTGGGTCAGGGCTGGAGCCAGGGGTCGGGGAGCTCAATCAAGGACCCCTATGTGGATGACAGAAATGCTATCACTTGAGATATCACTGCTGCCTCTGAAGATCTGCATTAGCAAGAAGTGAGTAACTGGAAGTGGGTACCAAATCTGATATTTTGATATGAGATGCCAGAACGCTAACTAATGTCTTAACTGCTAGGCCAAATGCCTGACCTGAGTAATTGCTTTTTGTAAGTCTGTAGAAATATCAATGGCTGGCAAAACCTGATTTGAAGTGACATAGTCTGTTTGTAGTCTTTCTGTATTCCACCTGGTATCAATATTCATATGTGCTGTTGCAGAGACACAATGTGTTTCATTATGGAATGTTGCTTTGGAGTCCCTGATGCATTCTGTAATACATGGTATAAGATCTTATCAAATTCTCAAGTTCCACAGACTCTGAATTCTGAAATGCACCTGGGCCCCAGGGTTTGGATAAGGCACTGAAGACTGGAGAGGATGGGGTTGGGGAAGCAACAGCAAAGAGGGAAGGAACTTCTAAGTAGGGGAGCTAACCTCTCAAGCAGAGGGTGATGAGAATATTGATAGAATAGTTTTATATAGAAATATGTTGGCAAATAATAGAGACAGCAAACAGAGTTGAAAGTAGTTGCCTTTGGGGAGAAGTCTGAGGACAGGAAAATGTGTAACAAAGTACTACTCTTTTTCATTATCAGCCTTTTTATTATTATTTCATGTTTCAATCCACATCTCATTTTGATGGAAGCTAAAAATAATTAGAAAAAAATCAATCACCCTTCCCTCAGGAACATGCAGGTTAAAAGGCCAATAAACTCAGTATTCATTTCCATAAGCCCACTTAAAGATGCATAGCCCAGTAGAATATTCTTGTCTATTTCAAACGCCCAGATATTATATCCACATATTTTACATAAGAGGGGTCCAACATATGTGTGTTAATTAGCTGTGCTTACAATCTCATCATACCTAATCATCTGGAAAAATTCAGAGAATTTTCAGGACATTCTTCCTAGGGACATTAAGAAATCCAAGCTGCTTTGCTCCTTTAATTTCCCACAGCTCAATTTTATCATCTGAATACAAGACATCCAAGATCCTCCTTAGCTCTTTTTTAATTTTTTTAAAAACATTTCTATGTCTTGAAAGACAGGATGAGAGAGGAACAGAGACATAGGTCAAGCTCTTCTGTTCCCTGGCTCACTTCCCAAATGCCAGGAACAGCCAGGGCTGGGCGAGGCAGTAACCAGGAGCCTGGGACTTCACCGTTTGGGTGTCACATGTGGGAACCCAAGCATCATCTCTTCCTCTCAGGATGTATGTGAGCTAGAAGCTGCATGTGAAGGAAGCAGAGGAGGTAGGACTTAAACCAACAGTTCCAACTGGGATGGGGGTATCACAAGTTGTGGCTTAATCCACTGAGCCACACACTTGCACACTCCTGAGCTTTCACAGCAGGACTGCTAATGAAGTTCTGATCTTAGATATATGAGGGATCCTCACAAAGTTCTTAGGAAATGTGTTTTATGAATTAATAATGCAGGCATTTCAACATTTTTTGCACCAAAATAAACTTGTTTTTGGATTCCATTTTTTCCATGAACTTTTTGAAGTCACCTTGTATTTCTCCTGAGCTTATACATTTATTTTTACCAGTACCTATTTCTGAGCTTACAAATTTGGAAATGTTTAAGAAATTACAGATGAGCTTCAAACTATGCTGATTTTCATATACTGTATAACTTGGTTTGCTGAAGTTGCACTACCATTCACTACTTCTTCACTGAATATCAAGGTAAGGAGCTACAACATTGGTAGTTTAAAGCAAATATATTTGGAAAAAGTAGCTAACATTCTCATAAGAGAATCAACTTTTAAAATTAGCCAGATGAATTCTATGGCTTAACTGAAAAAATAATTCCAAGTTCACTCTATCTGGTAAAGAGTAGAAAGTTGGTGGGGGTGCAGGCAGACCCTGGTCCAAATCCCTGTTATGTCGTGTATTCTTGCCAAATTGCTTTCTCACAATGAGTCTCAAATTTCATTTCTTAAAACCGGGATCATAAGAGTGCCTTCTGCTAACTCAGGTTTCAAGTGCACATAAGCTCAATAACTGTTTGATGTAGGAGACTGTCCTGTGCATTGAAGAATGTTTAACAGCATCCAGGTCTACCATTTACTGGATGACAGTACTCAAACACCTGCTGTGCTAGTGACAACCAAAGCTCTCTACACAGTGCCAGATATCCCTTGTGAAAGTATGTAAAATTACTGAGAACCTCAGTACTAACCCCTCAACTAAATGAAAAATCTCTGTCATTCAGATTTTGCAAGGATTTTGTTAATATTCAAAGTGCTTAGCATATTTAATCACTTAGCACAAGAAGAATACTGAAATTATAGTACCTGCTTTTATCTATGGAGGATATATTCTAAGACTGCCAGTGGATGCCTAAAACTATGGCTATCTTCGGATCTGGCTGAAAAGCCCATGAGAGTATTTCAGGCATGGAAAGCCAAGACACTCTGGCAAAAGATCTCTGTGAGTGAGATCCCAGTGGAAAGAACAGGTCTTCAAAGAAGGAGGTACCTTTCTCTGAAGGGAGGAGAGAACCTCCACTTTGACTATGACCTTGTCTAAACAAGATAAGAGTCGGAGAACTCAGAGGGCTTCCATAGCCTTGGAAACTCATGACTGGAGCACAGGGAGATTACTGATGCCATAGACAGGAGTGTCAATTGGTAAAGTCAACAATAGGAGTCACTGTGCACTTACTCCTCATGTAGGATCTCTGTCCTTAATGTGCTGTGCATTGAGATTTAATGCTATAACGAGTACTCAAACAATATATTTCACTTTGTGTTTCTATGGGGGTGCAAACTGTTGAAATCTTTACTAAATGTATACTAAACTGATCCTCTGTAAAAAAAAAAAAAAAGAAATTATCAACTCCCAACTTGACTCTCACTGGGATTAAACATGACAATAGGTCTGATCTGATTTCATCCTCATTTTAAAAAAATCATCTATTATTTTTCACTTTATGTTTCTGTGTGGGAGCAAACTGTTGAAATCCTTACTTAATGTATACTAAGCTGATCTTCTGTATATAAAGAGAATCGAAAATGAATCTTGATGTGAATGGAAGGGGAGAGGGAGTGGGAAAGGGGAGGGTTGTGGGTGGGAGGGACGGTATGAGGGGGAAGCCATTGTAATCCATAAATCGTACTTTGGAAATTTATATTCATTAAATAAAAGTTAAAAAAAAAACTATGGCTATCACTGAACACAATATACTATGATTTTTCCTATATATGCACAACTATGATCAAGTTAATTTATACATTAGGCACAGTATGAGATTAACAATGGCTAATAATAATATAGAGCAGTTATAACAATATACTGCAATAAAATTTATGTGAACATTTTCTCTCTTAAACTAACTTACTGTTCTTTACTCTCCCTTCATCTTGTGATGATGAGACAAGATGCCCATGTGATGCTGTCATGTTAGGCTAGTACATAACCAAGGGCTACTTGCACACAAGCACTGCAATATTGTGTTGGTCAATCCGATAACTAAAACAACTACGTGATAAATGGTGGGTAGTATATACTGCATGTATACTCTGGACAAAGGGATGATTCACATCCTGAGCAGGATGGAACAGGATGAGAACACACAATCTCAAACTTAAGAATTACTTATTTCTGGGGGCCAATGCTGTGGCTCAGTGGGTTAACGCCCTGGCCTGAAGCGCCAGCATCCAATATGGGCGCCAGTTCTAGTCCCAGCTGCTCCACTTCCGAGCCAGCTCTCTGCTATGGCCTGGGAAAGCAGAAGATGGCCCAAGTCCTTGGGCCCCTGCACCTGCATGGGAGATCTGGAAGAAGCTCCTGGCTTCTGGCTTAGGATTGGCGCAGTTCCGGCAGTTGTGGCCAATTGGGGAGTGAACCATCAGATGGAAGACTTCTCTCTCTGCCTCTCCTTTTTCTGTGTAACTCTGACTTTCAAATAAATAAATCTTAAAAAAAACCTTAAAAAAGAATTGCTTATTTCTGAATGTTTTCCATTTATTATTTTTGGAATGAGGTGGTCATGGGTAACCAAACCCAGAATGAAACCACAGAAAACAGAAAACTACTGTATTATTATGTTGACTACGTTAGTACTCATAGGGAAGAATAGCAATACAATAGGAAAAGAAGATGTCAAAAAGAACAAGCTGACTGCAAAGACAATTTCATACTCCAGAAGGTCAACACTTGACGGAGTTTGAGTGTGTGCATAATGATATATCATATGGATGAGGAAACCAAATCCAAAAGGTCAAATGTATCTCAAGTTCATTAAGGAAGAAAATGATAGAACTAGAGCAAAACATGTAACACTGAAGTGGTCTTCTATAACATACCGATTACTATGCAGCACATCTGGGATTTTAGGATTGCAGAATACTTTGTCATGGCAGAGTAAATGAGAAAACCAAACAACTGAGCAAGGTTTAACCCTCCTTTCTGTACAGAATTGAAAGTGGGAAAGAGGATGGCAAGCTTTTATGGAAAAATCAGGCTATTTTATAAGCCAGGAACTGGCCAACTCACCATTCGATTTTAGCCATTTTTTGGAATGAAGATAGCTCTCTAGCATCCTTTCGTTGAACAGCATGTATCCCATTGGTTCAGAAATAATCACATCTACGGCCTCGGGAAGTGAGATTTCTTCCATTTTTCCTGGCAAAACAATGATCTTGTCTGAAAGCTGGTTATTTTTCACTAGTATCTGAAAAAGATAAAATAGAGTAGCAGAACTGTTGTTATTCAGAAACTTATGAAAAATTAGCTTCATAAACTGGGGTCTCAGAATGTGATAGAAAGGAGAAAGAAGTAACATTGCTTTCCTGAAAGACTTCCAAAGAAAAATAACTTATTTTCGTTAAGGTAGAAATATTGTATATTTAACATAGATAATTAAGAAGATACAGGTAAGAAACAAATAAGAATACCTGAAATCCTGCCATAGAGAAGAAATTAGAATTAATGTTTTCATATTTTGCTCACCCAGACCCTACACAAACATAGACACAAAATTCCAAAAGATCAGAGAAAATGCATATTATAAAAAGATCTGTTCATGAATTAAAATTTTTTTGCATCACAGTAAACTTATCTTTTAGCTCCATTTTCCATGAAGTTTCTGAATTATCCTTCTAGATGTATAAGTTTGTGTGGTCTGAGTATGTGTATATACAGATACATATACACATTTGGAGAGGCTTCCCTTTTAAAAAAAAGATTTATTTATTTATTTGAAAGTCTGAGTTGGAGAAAGAGAGAGAGACAGACAGAGAGACAGAGAATCTTCCATCTGCTGATTCGTTCCCCAGATGTCCACAATGGCCAGGGCTGAGACAAGCCAAAGTCAGATGCCAGGAGCTTCAATCCCTCTCCCAAGTGGGTGGCAGGAGATGGATCAGAAGTAGAGCAGCTGGGACAAAAACCACCACCCATACGGGATGGCAGCATCACAAGTGCTGTCCTAACCGCTGTGCCACAACGCCAGCCCAGGGAGACTTCTTTATTAATGGTTTAAGCTTATTTACCATTGCTCTACCAGCAGTAAATATATCAAACAATTCTGCACAGAAGTCTTCCGCAAGTTAATAATCCTTATTATCTCTTATCTTCTTGATTTTTAAAATAAATAATGCCATCTTCATAACCTTCCTTTAGAAGTATATTTTTACAGTTACATATTCATTTTCTTTGATGTCTCCTAAATTTTACTGAATAACTTTGAACTTTCTTAAAAGAGGGACCCTGAAGAGAAAAATATTTGTTACATCTCTAATATATTTCTTTGTAATGACAAATATGACCAGGTGATCATATTATTGCATTTATGTATTTTTACTGCCTGAGAAACATATTTCCTAACAGACATCTTTTATGCACCAGCATAAATTTATACAACACATTCCTTTTTGAGCTGTTCTTCTCTGAGACTTTTGGGTCTTTGCTCATTGTATCAAAGGCCCTCCTATTTGCATCTTGCTTTCCTCATTCTCATCGCAATGGTCTGTGTGTTTGTCATGATTCAGTTGTACCTTCTCTATTTCTGACCACTTCCTCAAATGGCTTCTAATCCCACCTTCTAGCCTGCTGCTGAACTTTTTTTTTCTAAAGATTTATTTACTTATTTGAAAGGCAAAGTTACAGAGAGAAAGGAGGGATGGAGATTTTCCACCTACTGGTTCACTTCCCAAATGGCCTCAATGCCCAGGGCTGGGCCAGGCCAAAGCCAGGAGACAGGATCTCCACCCGGGTCTTCCACTTTGGCCATCTGCCACTGCTTTCCCAGGAACATTAGCCAGGAGCTAGATCTGAAGTGGAGCAGCCAGGACTAGAACTGGGGCCCATATGGGATGTCAGCAATGCAGACAGTGCCTTAACCTACTGTGCCACAATGCTGACCTCTTTAACTTTTTTAAGCCAAGTCATCTCTCATGTAAAGACGAGCAAAAGAACTAACTGAACATGTTATCCATTGTCAATATCTATGCATTCACAATAACTCTTGGAATTCTATTCTCTTTTTTTAATTTAAGATTTATTTATTTGAAAGGCAGAGATACAGAGAAGGGGAGAGAGAGAGAGAGGGTTTGATAGATCTTTCATCCACTGGTTCATTCCTCAAATGGCCACATTAGCTGGGACTGAGCCAGGTCAACACCAGGATCCAGGAGCTTCTTCCAGGTCACCTACATGGGTACAGAAGCTCAAGTACCTGGACCATCTTCTGCTACTTTCCCAGGCTCAGTTGCAGGGAGCTGGATCAGAAGTGGAGCATCTGGGACTCGAATCACTACCCATAATGGATGCTGGCACTGCAGGCAGAGCCTTAACTTTCTAAGCCACAGAGCTGGCACTATTCTTTTTTTTTTCATTATTCTATTTAAAAATGTTTTTAAAAAGCTTTATTTATTTATTTGATAGGCTAAGTTACAGAGAGAGAAGAGAAAGAGACAGAGAGGGATGACGAGAGAGAGAGAGAGAGAGAGAGAGAGAGAGAGAGAGAAAGATCGAACTTCCGTCTGCTGGTTCACTCCCCAGCTGGCTGCAATGGCCAGCACTGGGCCAGGCTACAGCCAGGAGCCAGGAGCTCCACCCAGCTCTACCATATGAGTGACATGGGCCCAATCACTAAGGCCATCTTCCACTGCTTTCCCAAGTACACTAGCAGAGAGCTGAATCAGAAGGGCAGCGGTCAGGAGTCAAACTGACGCTTATACGGGATGCTGACATCGCATCACAGTTTAACCCTCTATACAACAGTGCCAGACCCAAAATGTTTAACACATAATACCTACCTATTTTTATGGTGTATAGTGTAATATTTCAACACATATACACAGTGTTAACTGACCATACCAGGTAACTAGCCTTTCCAATTTCTTATCTTTTCTTTGTGTTTGGAGTCTACCACCTTTTGCTCTCTAGTTTGTTCTCCAGGATTACAACTATTTTAGGATACATATGCTATAGCCACCCCACTGTCCACACACAAAGTCAAGTCAATGGGAATTCTATGGTAACATACCAAAAGGTTAAGCTTCTTGGTGTCTTGCTTTTCTCTCCATATTCTCTCCCCAGAACAATCAATTCACCTGCACAGCTCCACGTGTGTCTCCATCATAGAGGACTATTCTGACTACATCTTTAGGTTCTCTCCTCATTTGAGCTCCAATAACAAGTTGGACCTTCCACCAATGCTGTGTCATCTCCTCGACATACACAAGTGAACAGCCAAACCCAGCTTCTTCCTGGAAACTAGCCATTCCTCTCAGCTGCCCTTAAAATCTTTATAAAACCTTATGTCTCCATAATTCTTTTTTGGTCACAGCTACTATAACCTGAATGTCTTGGGTATGTAGTTAGCATCAAGAGATTATAAGATATCATGTTCTCTTATTTCAACCTTTCAGAGGCATTTAATTTCCACCTCTTCCTTCCTGCCTTCATCAATACTTTCAGTTCCTATTAGCTTCTAACCTAAAATTTAAATACAGTATTATATAATGAAAATAATAATAACAATGAATACTCCTTAAGTTTGAGGGTAAAACAAGATAAAGCAAATTATGAGCTACATAAGTATTGAAACTCTTATCCTATTATTTCTATTAAAGAACACTTTTCATCAAAAAATACATTTGAACCAGAACATGAAAGTCAAAATCTCTTGCATTCCTACCATCCAGATGCAGCCTGTGTATAGTTCCTAGCAGACAATTCCATGTATCTCAAATCTCAATGTAATAATACTTCATAGTCTATTTTTTCAGGCACTATGTTTTAGGCCAGCCTTCTGAACATTGCGTCATGACATCCATTAAAAAAACCAATAATTTTATGGTCTACTTGAGTAAAAAAAAGGCTTCCGGCAGTTGGAGACATTTGGGCTGTGGAGTCTGGCCACGTCAGATCCTGACTAACTGCCATGAGTGTTCATGTCCCCAGTATCCCATCATCTGACATATTTGCTTAGTCTCTGTTTCAGACATCTCTCTACAGCATAACTGTACTGGGTGTCTAAGTAGTATTTCATAGACGTGCCCTGACTCAGTGAATCAATCCCCTACTCTTGAACATTCAAGCTATCTTAAATTTCTCATTAGTATAATAGTATACTAACTAATAATAAAGTAATTAAATGTGGAGAGACACTTGCTATTATTTTCTTCAAAGTTAAAGTGAGAGTTTAATGTGGTTCTGACACACATACCCCCAACGCCCGCCAGGAAGGTGGTGACCTTTCTAAATTTCAATCCCTCTCTAAGTTCTGCTCCTGGAGTGTGAGATTGCCCATATAAAATTGCCTTTTGTCACAGTCTCAGTAACTTAGAACATGAGGTTGGGTGGGGAGATTCTCTATCTAACTTTTGCCAGATAGGGCAATATGATGAGATATTTATGCAAGAATGAAGTAGGCCCCACATGTTGAATTTATAATGAATAATCCTAGACATGTGAACCCTCCAGGGAGAACTGACACATAATCAGTTTTCAGAGGAAGGACCTGATGAGCTGTCGGAAGGGGAATTTTAGGTCCCCAGGAAAGAATTTTGCATCTCATTATTCCTACGGATAAAGGACACACCGCATGCCCGGAAGTGTATAAGCAGACACGTTTCAGGACCTTGTATCTTGCGTCTTCATCTGTTTTTTGACCAGCTTCAAAGAGCACAAGATCAAGAATCTGAGGATATACATTCTAGATCTTCCTTTACCTCCTATGCACTGTGGGACTTCAGGAAGTCATTTAAATCTTCTAAATTTTAGTTCCTCTCCTTTGAAAATCAGGATATAAAACTAGAGTGCTTTAAGGCTTCTTCCAGTTTTAATATTGTGTGGTTAGAAGAAAGCAAAATCTCCCATAGCATGTTCCAGGAGTCCAAGAAGAGGAGGGTCTATGATCAAAGAATTTTGGAACTACTTTATAATACATATCCCTCTTATAAATGTTCAGATTCTATTAGCATATTAATGACTTTGAGAAATTCTTCAGTAAAGCAAACTGTTGGCTTGGTTGAATCAAAGACATCCCAACTTATTTGAATTTTTTGCAGCCCCATGTGCACAGATATATCTGTGATATAACTATCACAGATCAATCTTTATGAAAATAGCTCTTTGATTATGATTCCTTAGCAGAGTTTTTTAATCAAAATTTTTTTAGTTTTTAATAGTTTCAATATATTTCATAGTCCTAAGAATATAATGATATTCTATTCTTCCTCCCTCCATCCTTCTATCTCCTTTTCTCCTTCCCACTTTTCCTCCCTCTCTCTTTCCTCCCTTTCTCCTTCACTTCTGAGATAGTATATTTTTAATTTAACTTACAGTGATGGCCTTAATACTTAACTAAATAAAGAGCACATGTGCTTGGGCCCCTGCCACCCACTTGGGAGACCTGGAAGAAGTTCCTGGATTCTAGCTTCAGACTGGCCCAATCCTAGACACTGCAGAGATTTAGGAAGTGAACCAGCAAATGGAAGACCTCTCTCTCCCTCCCTCCCTCTCCCTCCCTAACCCTCCCTCTATATCCCTCCCTCTCCTTTTTCCATCTCTCCCTGTCATTTTGCCTCTCAAATAAATAGATAAGTCTTACAAGAAAGTTTAAGATAGAAAAATACTCCAAATGAAAGCTTTTCTCTTCAGCTGCCATCAAGGTACAAGCAAATCACAATCCATCCATGTTTTAATCTTGCCTCCCTCCTTGTTATCAAATTGGGTATCTGAATTCTGTGTCGGAAGTATTTTCACTTGCTTCAGCTCCTCAACACACATGCGTGCATACACACTCACACAGTTTAGGTAGTAACAGTAGAATTCATTCTTTCTAGGACTCAGAGTAAGTTACAAGAAAGATCAGATCAGTAATTTCCCTGGTATGCTTCTGTTCTTACCTCATTTGGGAGGGTTTTCACTTTTTTACATGTGTTAAAGATGTGTTGTTAATTTACCCTTGCTCAGTTCAGAAAATTCAATTAGACTTGGAGACCATATTATACAATATAGCACTTGAGTATAGCTGCCTTTTAAAAAACATTTTTAAAAGGTTTATTTTTATTTTGAAAGTAAGATTTAACAGAGAGAGAGAGGCAGAGATAGATATTTTCTATCTACTAGTTTACTCTCCAAATGGTTGCAACCACCGGAGCTGGGCTAGGCCAAAGTCAGGAGTTAAGAGCTACAACTGGGTCTCCTGTGGGGAGCAACTCGGACTAGACTAAGTTACTGGAATTAAGACTTATTCTATGCATCTGCTCTCCCACAATATGGCGCTGAGAAGGGAGTAAACAGCTTCTACACAGCTGCCTCTCGCCAATTTGATTGACTAGCTGCAGGAGCTGATCCTGCTCCTGATTGGAGGAGAGCAGCATACTCGGCGTGTGGGTAGCAGAGTTGGGATTGGTGGAAGTGGACTATAAAGGAGGAGAGAGACAACATGCACCAGGAACATCTATCTGAAGGAACACCTATGCAGCCCCCCGAGAGAGCCGGCCGGCGGTGTGCCGCTCCCCCGCGGAAGTGGGGAAAGTGGCAGGGGGAACTGCCCTTCCACGGAGGTGGAAGGGTCGGTAGCCAACCCGGGAAGGACCAGCAGCAAACCCGGGGAGGGCCGAGCAGACAAAAGAACAGCGCAGAGTCCTGTGTCGTTCCTCCACGAAGACGGGGAGCGACATAATGGTGCCGTGACTCGGATAGGAAACCTAGGCAGGGTTTAGTGTCGTTCCTCCATGAAGAGGGGGAGCGACAGTCTCTCACATGGGTGCAGGGGCCTAAACACTTGGACTCTCTTCCACTGGTTTTCCAGGCCATTTGCAGGAAGCTGAATTGGAAGGACAGCAGCCAGGATGTGAATTGGTACCCATATGGGATACTGGCATCACAGGTGGCCACTTTACCAGCTACGCCACAATGCTAGCCCCTGACTGTCTTAAAATAGTGCAAAGGGCAAGGGGGTTTGGAGGTGAAAGACCGGGGTGCAGTTTTCAGAGCATCCACTTTTTAACTGAGAAACTGTGGCCGGGACCCACAATTTCTTGGAAATATAACTTTTCACCTATAAAATGGGAATAATAATATAACCTATTTTTCAGGGTTTTGCCTCTCTTGCAGCTCTCCTTCTGGCCACTTTGGTAGGAGGTCTCCGACTTAAATAAATCTTGCTCTTCTCTCTGCCTTGTCTGCATGGAGATTCTTCTTCCATGTGAGACAAAGAACCAAGGTAATCTTTCCCCACCATCGTTTCACCTGTAACATTTTGGTGACTCAGATACAACTCCAATGTGACTGGGATCTGGTTCTCATTCGACTCCAGCCAGCATCGGATTGCTCCACTGCCTGGTGAGCATGCGGACAGCTCTTGTTTCTATTTTTCTGCAGAGCTTCACTCTTTTCCACAGTAACTCTCTCACTTTCACAGGAACACCAGGTCTCTGTCAGCCAGTTAAAAGTGGTTCGTGTAGCTGCCAGCCTTAAGCCTCAGGGGCTAGGCTTGCTGATTAGGCTAGAGCAATTCCCTGGAGCTGAGACTCTCTTCTAACTTCTCACCTCAGCTCTGGTTCCACACAGCTCCTTTCATGGGGATTGACCAGTTGTGTGAGACTGGGAGAAGGTCTTGGAGTAACTTTGAACTTCAGTCCAGGGCCACTCTCTAGTGTCTTTCAAGGACTCCTTGACTGGACACCAGACTCTGACAGCCCATTAAGGTGTTGGGCCAAAAACTGCATTCTGTTCTTCCTTCCTCAGAGATCAGTTTGTCAATGAGAATGAGTGCAGTCTGGAGCAAGGACTTGCACTCTGGGCTCCATGCTTCATTGAAGCCTTCCGTAATCCCATACCCTGACAAGATCTCCATCTCTCTGCTTCTCACCTCACCCAGTCCCCTTAATTCCTACAAACTTTAATCTCTGGTTGCATTAGCAGGTATCTCCTAGATATTTCATTCATTAGTTCTGGGTCAGAGTTTAATTACCCCTTTTGCAGACAGGCAGCTTTTCAATCTAGACTCCAATAGGTGCAGCTCCCTACATGATCTGAACGGCCAACCTCATCCTTTTCTGTACCACCACCTGGCTTCTTACAAGAAAGGGGACAGAGGCCGGTGTCGCAGCTCACTAGGCTAATCCTCCGCCTTGCAGAGCTGGCACAGCGGGTTCTAGTCCCGGTCGGGGTGCCGGATTCTGTCCCGGTTGCCCCTCTTCCAGGCCAGCTCTCTGCTGTGGCCGGGGAAGGCAGTGGAGGATGGCCCAAGTCCTTGGGCCCTGCACCCCATGGGAGACCAGGAGAAGCACCTGGCTCCTGCCATGGGATCAGCGCGGTGCGCCAGCCGCAGCGCGCCGGCTGCGCCGGCCATTGGAGGGTGAACCAACGGCAAAGGAAGACCTTTCTCTCTGTCTCTCTCTCTCACTGTCCACTCTGCCTGTCAAAAAATAAAAATTAAAAAAAAAAATTAAAAAAAAAAAGAGGACAGAGAAGTTAGCCTACGTGAATTAAGTGCCAGCCTCTCTACTCTGACTCCCCGTCTCAGGACTCTGGCTCCTGAATGGCCTCTTGCCTCTGTTTCCCTGCATATGCTCCAATATACATTAAATTCTTTCCCAGAGTCTGTCACAGGGTCCTTGGGTTTATTCTTTACTAAGCCACCAGGGTCCCTTTGTTATCAATGTTTTCTCAAAACAAGAACATAGTACTTATTTTTCAATGTTATTTCAAGGATTGAATCAAAGGAGAAAGGCAAAAGAACAGAAAGAGTAAAATAAATTCAAAAGGGATATAGTTACAGAAAAGATGATAAGGCATAGAACTCAGATAAAGATTTCAGACCCAGAGTAACAAATGAAGAAAATGCAAAAATAATTATAGATAGTATATAAATATTATCTAGGTAGGGGGTTATATTATATTCAAATCATGTTACTATTGATACCATATTCAAATCATACTATATTCAAATCACGTTACTATAGTCAAGTCATGTTACTATATTCAAATCATGTTACCATTGATACCAAAAAAATGGTATCAATTAGTGAAGTTGAAGATTTACTTTTCTTTTAATTTTAAATAATATCTACTATAAATATATATTACAGAAAAATTGTGATTTTATGCATTAGATAGCATGTTCTGTCAGTATAATACTGAGAGTAATAAAGCAAAATTTTAAAGTAAATTAGAAAGAAATATTGACAAAGAAATGAATGAGTAAATAGTAGTATTTAATATGAATACCATTCAGTGAGAAAGGAAGAATTAAATAAAGGCATGTGCAGTAAGATAAATAAGTCCCACAAATAGAAATTTTAGGTAGAAAGTCAGAAATTCAGCCTATGAGAAAGTGCTGAAGACCAGCACCTACTGTGGAAGCTCCAGAAGCCCAGCATTTTACATTTCAAAGTGAAAAAATCAGGTTACTAAAGAATTGGCATGATTCTTTTTGTAAATAAGGTCAAACATAGTCAAAAGCAAACTGTATTCCTTGGGATATATTGATTTTTTTAAAGATTTATTTATTTATTTGAAAGGCAGAGTTACAGAGAGAGAAGGAGAGAGACAGAGCAAGCGAGCGAGCTTCCATTTGCTGGTTCTGATGATTGCAACAGCCAGAGCTGGGACAGGCTAAAGCCAGTGTGTGGAATCAAATGGATTAAGAGGCAGTCAGGGTGGTCCCCTGGTCGAACCCTGGGGTTGCTAGGTGCTTCCTTCTGCCAAAAAAGTTTTCTTTACCAAGATCAAAAGTGCCTGCCCTCCTTCCTTAGGAATCTTCAAATTTACCCTGAGAAGAGCAAGTTAGTGGCTTTGATTCTTTCCTTCTAAGCTCCCAATCTACTGTAATTTAGGTATCCCCACCCTTCTGATGGCTCTTTGTTTTACCATGTGCAAGCAAGACAGGATAAAATAATTATAATGTAAATCAGGCCTTTTGATGGGTTTGTCCCACCTTGTTTTGATCAACAGTTTCTTCCCCAAGATTGTGCTTAAAAACCCCACTATCATCAGCCCTTTGAGTCTTCCTCCCTTGGAGTCCCCCTCTTCCCTGCTTCAGCAGAAGGTTTACAACTTGAAAAATTCCCACTTTTCTTTCACTGCCTTGTCCACGTGATAATTCTTCTTCTGTGTGAGATCAATAACCTAGATCATCTCTTCATTGCTGCCACTCCAGCTGCAACACCAGGAGCCAAAAGCTTCTCCTAGGTTTCTCATGTGGGTGGCAGAGACTCAAGGGCTTGGGCTACCTTCTGCTGCTTTTCTCAGTCCATTTTCTGGGAGCTCGATTGGAAGTGGAGCAGCTGGGACCTGAATTTATATGAGATGCTGAAGTTGCAGGTGGTGGCTTTACCCGCCATGGCACAATGCTGAACAGGCATGTTGTCCCTGCCTAGTCCTTTCCTCCCTTTTGCTAAGACCCCTGTGCTAAAGCAGACCCTTCTCAACTCCTTCTAATGCAAATGGAAAGCAGATAAACTACATGGGGCATCTTGTGAAACAAATAAGAGGGAAGTTCCCAGGGGCTTCAAAGAGCCCCCTACTCTTCTGCCAGCTGCCTTCTACCCCAGCCTCCACCCCATAGTGGCAAATTCCCTTCTCAACTGGATGAAAACTCAGTTCTTTTTTTTAACTTTTATTTAATAAATATACATTCTGAAAGTACAACTTTTGGCTTATAGCGGTTTTTTTTCCCCCATAACCACCTTCCCACCTCCAAACCATCCCATCTCCTACTCCCTCTCCCATCCCATTCTTCACTAAGATTCATTTTTAATTATCTTTATATACAGAAGATCAACTTAGTATATACTAGGTAAAGATTTCAACAGTTTGCGCCCACACAGAAACACAAAGTATAAAGTACTGTTTGAAGGCTAGCTTTACTGTTAATTCACATAGTACAACACATTAAGGACAGAGATCCTACATGGGGAGTAAGTGCCCAGTGACTTCTGTTGTTGATTTAACAACTGACACTCTTATTTATGATGTCAGTAATCACCTGAGGCTCTTGTCATGAGCTGCTAAGGCTATGGAAGCCTCTTGGAAAACTCAGTTCTAAAGGCATCATGCCCCTGAGCAAGTCTCTGCAAGAACAGACTGTCATCAACCTCTGCTTCAAATAAAGCAACCTGACTCTCTTGAGGTTGGTCTCCATCTCTTTTCTTCCATCTCTCCTTTCTGGGGGCACAAAAGGCCAGAACTCTGAGATATTCCAAACTTAACAATGCTGGCCACTAGTATATCCTAGAGGATATTTTATATATATATATATATATATATATATATATATATATATATATTTTATATATATGTTTTTGAATGCTCATGCTATGTCATAAGGTATATCTATTTGCAAATTTCTGAGGAATCTCCATACCGTCTTCCATAATGGTTGTACAAGTTTACATCACCACTGACAGAGTATTAGGGTACCTTTTTCCTCTATATGTATAATGAGCTAGCCATCTCACTACTGGGAGTTTACCCAAACAAAATGAACTCATCATACAAAAGAGTTACATGCACCCCTATGTTTACAGTAGTTCAACTCACAAGAGCTAAGATACAGAATCAATCCAGATGTTCATCAACCATGACTGGATAAAAAAATGCGGCATATACACACTATGGAATACTACTCAGCCTACTGCCCTCTTTATCTAGTACTATTGGTTGAACTCTGTAATTAACACACAATTATTCTCAGGTGTTTAAATTTTAACTGAAAAGTGATCCCTGTTAGGAATTTGGAAAACATTATGCTGAGTGAATTAAGCCAGTCCCAAAGGGACAAATATCATATGTTCTCCCTGATCGGTGACAACTAACTGAGCACCAAAAAGGAAACCTGTTAAAGTGAAATGAACACTATGAGAAACAGTGACTTGATCAGCTCTTGCCCTGTTGATGAACAACTTAATACGTTATCCCTCTTAGTATTTTTTTTGTTTGTTCTACTTAATACTTTTGGTTGAATACTGTAATCAATACACAGTTATTCTTAAGTGTTGAAACTTAACTGAAAAATGATCGCTGTTAAATATAAGAGTGGGAATAAGAGAGGGAAGAGATGTGCAATTTGGGACATGCTCAAGCTGACTTGCCCCAAACGTTAGAGTTAGAAACATCCCAGGGGATTCCAATTCAATCCCATCAAGGTGGCCTGTACCAATGCCATCTCACTAGTCCCAGTGATCAATTTCTGTTCACAAATGATCCTAATGATAGGACTAAGAGCCAAAGGGATCACATAAACAAGAATAGTGTCTGCAAATACTAGCTGATAGAAAAAAAAAGGGAGAGAACGATCCAACATGGAAGCGAGATACACAGCAGACCCATAGAATGGCGGATGTCCTAAACAGCACTCTGGCCTCAGAATCAGCCCTGAAGGCATGCAGATCCGGCTGAAAAGCCCATGAGAGTATTTCAGGCATGGAAAGCCAAGACACTCTGGAAACAAACAAACAAACAAACAAACAAACAAAACCTCAATGAAAGATCTCTGCGAGTGAGATCCCAGTAGAAAGAACAGGTCATCAAAGAAGGAGGTACCTTTCTCTGAAGGGAGGAGAGAACTTCCACTTTGACCATGGCCTTGTCTAAATATGATCAGAGTTGGTGAACCCAGGGGGCTTCCATAGCCTTGGCAACTCATGACAAGAGCCTAGGGTGATTACTGATGCCATAAACAAGAGTGTCAATTTGTTAAGTCAACAACAGGAGTCACTGTGTACTTACTCCTCATGTAGGATCTCTGTCCTTAACGTGCTGTACATTGTGATTTAATGCTATAACTAGTACTCAAACAGTATTTTTCACTTTGTGTTTCTATGTGGGTGCAAACTGTTGAAATCTTTACTTAATGTATGCTAAACTGATCTTCTGTATATAAAGAGAATTGAAAATGAAAAAAAAAAAAAGATGTGGTACAAGGGGTTAAGGTGCTACTTGCAATGCCAGCATCCCATATCAGAGCACTGCATTGAGTTCCAGCTGCTCCACTTCCAACCTGCACCCATGTGGGAAACTTGGATGGAGTTCTGGCTCCTGGCTTCAACCTGGCCCAGACCATGTAACTATGGTGCCTCGCAGTCATGGACTGTCTCCTTCACCCTGGGGTCAGCCACATGACTTGCTGCAGCCTATGCAATGACCCAGTAGTGAATGTGTGCTGGTTCCAAGCCCGGGCCTCAGAAGGCCTTGTGCATTTTTCCTAGAGAAGGACTGACCCAGGCTTGTCCACTGGACGACAAGAGAAACAGGAAGCAGAGCCATATCATCCAAATTGCAACTCACGGACCTGGGCCTCATTCAGAAGGCAACTCTCCAATGCCATGTGAACAAATGTACTGAAATCAGCAGAGCTGACAGAGCCAACTGTCAAAGACATCAGAAACATTTCTTTAAAAAGCCAGTGCTTCAGGTTGGCTTGTTATGCAGCACAAGTAACTGATACAGCTCCTCAAGAAACAGTATTTGACCAAAGGAGTATGGTAGCCACAGAGGTGTGGCTTACCGAGACCCTATTTGGGAGGCAGCCTGCTGGGAGCAGCGTAGTCAGCCAACATGTACCAGCCATAGCACCTCAGGTCTGCTGCAGTGTTTGAGCTGAAGCCACATCCACTCTGGACAGCTCCTGCTCCATGCCAGGAGCTGCCTCTTGGAGTGGCCCAGGTGGTCTCTAGCTATAGCCTGAGGCCCTTTCCCCTCAGTCTTCCCTCCTGCCTCCTGCCTCTCTCTCTTCACTCGCATATTGGTCTGAGGCTTTTTCTTCCTACTTGCTCCTCCCTTTATGTTTCACAGGAATTACCCTCAGTAACTCTCCATCTGGAGAACTGCTTCCCAGAAGACCCAGTGTGAAATACTGCAGTGGGGGAAATGATGAGTGCATGGCTTCTTTGAGGTGAAGGCCACGGGCAGGTCTCATCCAGACAGGTGCCAGAGACCAAAACGTTTTAGAGAATGCAAAAGTAGTTCAAATGGCTTTTTGCAATGACCCAGAGAACCTGCCCCAGTGGGGACTGCTCAAGCTGCCCTCTGTGGGGCACAATTACAGAAGGCTTTCATTCTTCACTTCCAAGATGGGTGGGAAACCAGAGGCACAGTAAGAACTGAACAAAATACAATGAGAGTCTCAGTCAGAACTGGACTGTATTTCTCTGGGTTATCTGGCGGCTATCTCCCTACCTCCAAAACGATGGTGCTATAAGAACAACTCAGGGGCCGGCATTGTGGCATAGCAGGTAAAGCTGCTGCTTACGATGCCCGTATCCCAGATGGGTGCTTGTTTGAGACCCAGGTGCTCCGCTTCCAATCCAGCTCTCTGCTAATGCTCCTGAGAAAGTAGCAGAAGGTGGCCCCTGCACCCATGTGGGAGCCCCGGAAGAAGTTCCTGGCTCTTGGCTTCGGCTTGGCCCATCTTTAGATGGAAGATTCTCTCACTCTTCCTCTCCCTACCCCCCAACTCTGCCTTTCATACAGATAAAAATCTTAAAGAAGAACCTGAATTGATCAGATGAAGTAAAGAATAAACAGAGGCAGAGCTGAACTCAAAGTCTGGTTTGCCAAATTGATAGAAATTACATATAACTGTATTTTTAATGGTATCATTACTGTTTTAAAATCTCTGTAGTGAAACTGAACACTTGTTCATTTGATTGTTATTTATTCCCTAACCTATTTTCTTCTGGAAAATCAACTTAACTCTCTATTTATTAGAACCCTTAAGACTTTGACTATAATGTAAGTGCAAATATGTTGTCTCGAGAAAGTAGTAGGGATTTTGCTTCCCTTGGAGCCCCCTCCATGCCACTCTGGCTGGAGGTCTCTGACTAATAAATCTTGCTTTTCTCTTTAAAAAAAAAAAAGAATGAAATCCCATATTTTATAACAAAATGGATGCAACTATAAATGATTATGTTTAGTGAAATAAGCCAGTGCCCAAAAGACAAAGAAATGTTTTCTTGGATATGTGGTAGTTAATATAGAATATAAAAGAAGTATAAGAATGAAACAGACACTTAAAATGTGATTATTGTGTTTAGTCCTGTCTATACTCCTATGGAACAGTGGTCCTTCTACTTTTTACTTGTTGACTATTATTGTTAGTGATGCACTAAGCTTGCAATTATGAAGCAAATTGAAATTACATTTTTGTAAAAATTAAAGAAAAAAAGGAAGGAAGGAAGGAAGGAGAAGACTTGAGGGAGAAAGAGAAAAAGGGAGAGAAGTATAGTTATCTTCTTAGAATTGTATCTATGAAAGACATAAAATCTATTCTCTTCATATTAATAGAAATTGAAAAAAAACTCAAGCTAAATATAAAATTCAAGATGTTGGTAATTCTTGGAATGAAAAGACAATCATGTTAACTTGGATCATGATATAAGAATTTAAAGTTTAACAATTTATTTTATTTTTATCTGAAAGGCAAAGAAAACACACATACACAAACACAAAGGAGCCACATGCAGAGCATCCATCTACTGGTTCATTCTCAAAACATCTGCAACAGTCCATGCTGGGCCAGACCAGGAACCAAGACCTCAGTCTGGAGCTGCCACATGGGTGGCAGGAACACAAGTAGTTGGGTTATCATCTGCTGCCCTCCAGGGCTTTCATCAGCAGAAAGCTGCATAATAAGGGCATGATCAGGACCCAGTATTTGGACTAAGGAGTCATGTGTACTAAGCAGCCGCTTAACTCACTACATCACAGCACCTGCTCCTGAATTCAGATTTAAAAAAATAAACTGATTTCTGTAAGGAGAAGGAAGTTAGTAGAAACAGAACACAGTTAAAACAAAGCAGTAAAGATAATTAATATCTCAGAAATATATAAAAATGGAATAGAAAAATTACTCAATTATATATTTAAAAATGTTCCCATGAAATGAAAAGCCAAATCTGCTAAAGAAAAAAAAGTTCACAAAGGTCATATGAAAATTTCCTATAGAAATAATAATGTTCAAATACATTTTGCTGGTAATTTCAGATTTAAATAATAAAGACTGAGTTTCTTGAGTTGCCAGCAAGAAGGATAAATCACCTAAAACTCGAAAGAATATCAGACTTTCATTAAACTCCTGTACAGTGACATTTATTCGACAAAGTCAACAGGGCATTGTCTATCATATTTAAAAGTAAAACTCTGTGACCTATAGATTAAATCTAGAGAAGGCATTATTCACATAAAAAGACAGTAAGCAGACATTCAACATGAAAGACCTCATGATTTACAGCACACATAAGTCTTCTTGAAAATCATTATCAAACAGAAAAACAGCTCCACAGAATGAAAATGTGAATGTAAATAAAAAGACTGGCAATAAGGAAGATATAATGAAAACAACAGTGGTTAGAATTAATCCATTTGATTATAGAACAAATGGTAAGCAACTGCATGAATTTTGGTTATATCTCAATTAGAATTACATTTAATGTTAACAATATAAAAACAACATATTGCTAACCAAAGACAAAGGAAGAAGGGGCATATATAAGACTGTTGATGATTTCTTCTGTTTCTTAGGAGAGAGTATATTTTTATCACAAAGTAGAAAAAATACAACGATTATAATTTCTTAAAGTTTTCCATAATTTGCAGAATACTTCAGGAGGTGGTTTCTCTTTTGGTGAAAAAGCACTTATTCAAAGTTTAACAATTTCTCTTCTTTTATCTCAGTTTCTTTTCTTATGTTAAATTTAATTAAATTTCACTTAATGGTTTTAACTTGAAAGTGTCACTGATTCTACAATTTCACTTTTCTAAAACTATTTTTTCCAGCTATTCTTCTATTGTATATTTGCATAGAAAATTTCTGAAATGTTGTTCATCAAATGTTAACAGTAATTATTATGGGTAGCTTAGAATTATCTTTTTAGTTAATCTGAATTGCTTAATTTCTTCATAATAATATATTATTCTTATACAAACAGCAAAGCAACTTTCTTTAAAGAAAAATTAGTAAAATCTGAGATCTAAGCAAACATATTTATCTCCTCTGTTTGTTGAGGCTCTATAGAAATACTAGAACTGATAAAATCAATGAATGTTCATTAAGATGAACTAGCAGGGAGGAGAAAGTTGGATAAGATGTCAGAAGACGAAAAAAAGAATGGATTGGATTGATGGAGAAAACAGATCACACAATTCTGAATTCCCAAGTATCAGAATTGAAGAAGATTCTCTGTAAGGAAGTTTGGGAGAAAAATCCAAATTGTGTATCAGTAAATGCCAGAGCAGAAGCATCCCACAAGACCCTCATCTGAGCTGGATGTCCCTTGTTTCCAAGATGGGATTTGTAGGATAAGTGAGGTTGACCTCATGGGATGTTTTTTCCTGGCTAAATTTCTTAGTACGTTTTTTAAAATTTCTGTCTTAGGAGAGAGCCTATTGTGGATAACAAAACCAGAAAGACCAACCGACAAGACCTTGGGGGTAACTTCGGATTCCAGTTTCAGAAGTTGAGGGGAGAAAACTCTGAGGCAGTACCAACCCAACTTAGCTTCCTGAGACGAGAACTCAGATTCTGGCAGCAGTGATAGTGAAAGTCCCTGGGCTACCAGTCAGCATGACCTCCCAATTAGCTAACAGCTTTGATCAGCTGTCCGTGTTCAAGGAGAGGCCTTTAGGAATGCAGACCTGGACAGCTATCTATGCTAAGCAACCTGGTTCTTAACTCACCAACTAAACCTGGAACCAAGGATCTCCAAACATAGGAATAAAATAAATGGCATGAAAGAGAAAGTTGGAGATGGATAAATATAACAAATGTCTCTGAGGGAAACAGAAAATAACTACTGTGTTTTTTTCATTTTATACATTTTTTAAAAAACATTTATTTACCATTTATTTGAAAGGCAGAATGACAAAAGGAGACAGACAGGGAGAAGGACAGGCAGGGTGAGGGGCAGAGGAGAGATCCATCTTAAATCTGCTGGCTTACTCCACAAATGGTCACAACAGCCAAGTGTAGGTCAGGCTGAAGTCAGGAGCCATGAACTTCATCAGGGTCTCCCATATGAGTAGCAGGGGCCCAAGTACTTGTGATGCCTTCCCAGGTGCATAAGCAGAGAGCTGGCTTGGGAGTAGAAAAGCTAGGACTTGAGCTGGCACCCTAATATAAGATACTAGTGATGCCAGTGGTGGCTTACCCTATGCCCCACAAAGCCAGCCCCAATTACTGTTTTTCTTTTCTTTTTTTTCTCTCTCTCTCTCTCTCTCTTTTTTTTTTTTTTTTTTTTTTTGACAGGCAGAGTGGACAGAGAGATAGGGAGACAGAGAGAAAGGTCGTCCTTTTTTTTTTGCCATTGGTTCACCCTCCAATGGCTGCCGCGGCCGGTGTGCTACAGCCGGCGCACCGTGCTGATCCGGAGCCAGGAGCCAGGTGCTTCTCCTGGTCTCCCATGGGGTGCAAGGCCCAAGCACTTGGGCCATCCTCCACTGCCTTCCCGGGCCACAGCAGAGAGCTGGCCTGGAAGAGGGGCAACTGGGACAGAATCTGGCGCCCCAACTGGGACTAGAATCCAGTGTGCCGGCGCCGCAGGCGGAGGATTAGCCTATTGAGCAGCGGCTCTAGCCATTACTGTTTTTCAATCACTCCTTCAGGGAGTAGGAGAGATTTTTAGTCTTCTAAAAAGAATAAGTTGCTATAAAATTAAGAATGTGATCACTGGAAAATAATTCAATGGTGAACTGACGAAGATTAGGGCCAAGAGAGTTGGAAGGCAAATTTCAGGAAATCTGAGAATGTAGAGCCAATCCCCAAAAGATAAAACCATAAAATAGCCAAAGTGACATGGAAATAATAGTCAAATAAGTAATAGAAAAGACCTTTTCAAGAACTCAAGAAGAATATTAGTTTTTAGACTGAAAGGACCTACTGTGGTTGGAGTAGAGAGGAAAGTTTACAAACTTAGTCCACATCTAGATATATCATGGCAAATTTGGGAAACCCTAGGGAAAAAGAGAAAATCTCCAACTCCAGCAAAATTAAAAAAATTAGCCTTCAATGGACAAGAATCATCCCAATTTCAGAAATCTGTGCCACAGTGCATTACTCAGTAATGAGTGACATTCTGCTGGGGAATGAGCTGGATGCTAGAATTTCATTCCCAGTCAAGGATCCATAAATGGTGAACGAATATACAGGATTTTCAGACACAAAAAGCCTCATAGGTTTTTAAATCGTGCATGTATGAACAATGACAAAGTATAATAAAAAGGAAAAGGGCAAACAACTGCCAACTTCAGTAAAGAAATCTGAAAAGAAATAAGAACCTTATCTATTCTTGCTACACAGAACATCCTTCTTGGAGGGGCAGCTCAGTGACACAGGAGTACACGTCCTTTTCTATAGGTCCAACAAAACGATGAGGGCCCACAGTGAAAAATCAGTGTATGATCATTATATTTAGTGTGATTTTCTGAGGCCAACATCATGGCATAACAGGTTAAGTTGCTGACATCTCATATGGCTGACAGTTCAAGTTTTGCCTGCTCCACTTCCAATCCAGCTCCCTGCTGATGCACTTGGGAAAGCAGCAGAAGATAACCCAAGTACTTGCACCCTTGCCACCCATGTGGGAGAACCAGATGAAGTTTCTGGCTCCTGGCTTCAGTTTGGGCCAGCATTGGCCATTGTGGTCATTTGGGGAATAAGCTAGCAGATGGAAGATCTCTCCCTGTCTCTGACTCTCCTTCTCTTTCTGTAACTCTGTCTTCCAATCAATAAATGTATTTTTAAAATATGATTTTCTGAGGGTTTAAAATTTCAGAAATAACCTCTAGATAAAACAATTAAGGTGAGTATCCTACATCTTGATAACCTAGAAATAAAATAACCATACAAAATTAGGAGTTGTACCATAAGACAAATTTCTTCCTCTGTTTTACTGAGAGTCAACAGTATATTCAAAGTTGAGAGTTCAAGAAACAGAAATATGTAAATTATGACAAAAAGTCATGATAATTAGATGAAGAACTAGAGAGACATATACTCAAAATAGTTAACACCAGAGAATGTGGTCAGGCAGTAGTGGGGTGAGTAGGGGATGGGTACCCCTTATTTAGACATCCTGATATTGTATGATTCCCTTTCCCAGTAAAAAGGTATTCAGTTTTTTAAAGAGAGAGAAATATCATCCATCTGCTGGATCACTCCCCAAATGGCCACAACGGCTAGGGCTGGGCCAGGCTGAAGCCAGGAGTCTGGTAACCTGTCCAGGTCTCCCATGTAGGAGGCAGGTGCACAAGTACTTGGGCCATCTTCTGCTGCTTTCCCAGGTGTATTAGCAGGGAGCTGGATTGGGAGAGGAGCAGCCAGAATTGGACCACTGCTCATATGGGATGCCAGAGTCACAGGTGGCAGATTAATCCACTGTGGCACAACATACAAAAGGTACTTACTTTTTATGTAAAGTGCAAAAATCCTTTGCAAATAAGAACTAGTGAGTAGGGCAATAAAGGTAACACACACAATAAAAGACAGAGAACAGCAGATGATGGCAACAGAAGCGGAAGGCAGGGAAAGGCAGACAAGGATAGACACTTGTCCCTCCCTGTTTGCCTTGGAGCTGATTCAAGGTCAGAGTTGGGGGGGCATCCAGAAGGCTTTGCAGTTCTGAATAAGTATGTGTCCCTCCATCACTGTAGAAACTCCAGAGGTGACAGAAGGAAGTCATGTGCAGCTTTGATGAGGGGAAAGCTGTCAAACCCATAATTTGGCTGCCAGAAAAAAAAATACTGGAAACTTTAATACATATGTTTTCCTTCTGATGATGTTCCAAACTGCTCAAAAACTGGGGAGGAAGAATATTATGAAAGCAGACAAGCTGTCCAGGCTTAGAACAAGACCATAAAATAAGTACTAAGAAATAGGCAATATCAACAGAACAAATCACAGATTGTGTGTGTGTGTGTGTGTGCATGCGCGTGTGTGGGTGTGTAGAGACAGGGTGCATCTTTGAGCACAATATTGGCCAGGTTCTATGCCATTTATTGGAAAGCAAGTTTGCTCCCTGTTTACAGCAAGTATCTGACAGCAGGTACCCTGTCTACTTTGCCCATCCAGCAGTCTATCTGGCACATGGAAGGCATCCAGTGAGTCTTTGCTAATTATCTCACCAAAGGAGACATGGCAGCACAGGGAATTCAATTCTCCATCTCAGTTTGGAAAACCATTATCAACACGCAAGGATGGTTCCAAGCTAAAAGATCATATTTTGCCCTGCCCTCTACCCTGGACCTCTGGCAGCAGTTCAGTGGAGGGTAAGTGGGTGAAAGGACTTTCTGTGATGTCACATCTTCCCAACTGATAATTTATCTGGCAGGAAAAGACAATGTGGGTCTTTCAGGGGAAAAATCATTTAATTATGAAAGATTCTAAAACCATTAGAGGGGTGAGTGGGTGAGCAGTGGCTAAAATGTTGATTATGTTGCTGGCATCTCATACTGGAGAGGCTGGTTCAAGTCCTGGCTCTGCTTCTGATTCCAGGTTCCTGCCTATGCACACCCTGGGAAGCAGCAGATAGGGCTCAACTGCTTGGGTCCCTGCAAACCATGTGGGAGACCCTGAATTGGTTTTGGACTCCTGGCTTTGGCCCGGCCCAGTCCTGGCTGTGGCAGGCATTTTGGAAGCAAGCCAGCAGATGAAATATTTCTACTTTCCCCCCTGTCTTTCAAATGAAATGAAAAAATATTTTTAAAAATGAATAAAACTGTTAATAAATATCCTATCTAGCATACTCTTACAGGTAACCTTAGCCATTCAACCACTTCATTTTTTTTTTTTTTTTTTAGGAAAACTAACAGAGACACAAGGAATCCTTGTCCTTAGAAATGGAAGGGAATTGTTTCTGGTGGCATGTAAGTGTTTATTGCCCTATGGATATTTCAGTCATATCTATATGAAAATTCTTTTTAGCATTAATCATAGTCTATGTATGCCTGTGGTTCTTTGAATTCTTCTTGGAACACATTTAACATCTTACTAGTTCACCAATTGATTAATAAATTAAATAAAATACATGATGTATTCATTTTATATTTGTACAAGAGCCATGATTTTATCCTTTTAAAACCAATTTTTAGCATTTTAATATGCCAGTTTTTAATTTTAGTTCAGAGATTTAATTTTTTTTCCTCTTCAAGACTCTTCCCCTCTGCCCTTTCCTCCTTGGATGCATGCATGTGCACATGCGTGTGCATATATATATGGGATGTGTTATAGCACAGTGGTTAGAAGTGCTTACTTCTCCTTTGGAGACTAAAGACCTAAGGTCAATTCTACTTCCCTGCTCCCAGTCATCTTAGTCAAGTTAAGCAACCTGAGAACCTCTGTTCTCATCTATGTAAAAACAGAAGTAATACTAGCACCTAATTAATGAGTTGCTCTTAGACTTAACGAAATAATACACACAAAGTGATTGTACATTGCTTGATGAATAGTAGGTGCACAGTGACTGCCAGCTACGATTCTCTTTTTCCTGTGATAGTTCAGTGAGGCTATTAGTGAGCAGTTTCCAGGGAAAATGGGTCCATGACTGCAGGCACCTGGTCAGGCTACCGAGCAGCAACTGTGCTTGCCTGAGATTCTCTTTTCTACTCTTTCCCTAGGAACCCCAAAATAATTTATACCTTGTGTGGCAGCTCCTACTGCCAATCCAACATCCACTTTTGCCTTTCCCTAACTAACAAAATGCCTATATGAAAGAAGCCAAAAATATACCAATTAAAATACTACGCTTCCCTCCTCTCTTGTAAATAAGTGTAGCTACTAAGTCAACTTTGGGATATGAAATATAAGTATAAATTATTGGGAGGCACTTCCAGGAAGGTTCCTCAAAAGGGTGAGACATTTTGAGCCTCACTCTCTCAATCCTACTGTCTAAAAAATGGATTTGCTGATTGAAACTCCAGCAACTATCTTGGACCTTCAGTTTATAAAACCATTAAACCAGGATGGGGTAACAGGAAGACAGAAGGAGCCTGGGGCGCTCTATGAATTTTGTGTATAGCTGCCACATTGCCTTAGGCTTTTTTTCCCTTCAGACTTCTTTTACAAGAGCTAAAAATCCCTTGTGCATTTAAGCCAGTGTTAATTTAGGTCCTTTGTTACATGCAGATGAACCAATAGATCAATGTTGGGTATCTCTCAGTCGTGACAGTCATAACAGAACATGGTTTGAGCACTCAGACCAATTTCTACTCAGACCAATTTCTACCCTTTTGCTCTCTATGGATTGGTTACTTCCTTATGGGCTTCCAGGGAACATGTAGTGCTAAAGGTCTTATTTGGGAGAATGGTGGTCTCCTACCTAAAAACATGTCCATATATCCCACTGGGGACTTTTTCCCAGTATAGAGCAAATTTCAGAATATACAGCACTGTGAATCTCCAGTATAATTACAGACTACAAAAGTAAATAATAATATGTATGTTAAATAATAGTATATTAATAAATATACTAAATAGTATATTAATAAAAGTAAATAGTATATTAATAGTATATGCTAAATAACATATTAATAGTATATTAATAAATATACTGCTAGCATATTAATAAAAATAGTATATAGCATGTTAAATAATAGTATATTAATAAAAATAACTTTCAATTTGTCTCTTTTCAGCAGATAAGTCTATAGCATGTAGCTATATGATTAACTATAGTTATAGTTGTCACATTCTACAGATACACAAACATTATATTTTGATTATTCTGATCTTCATAAAATCAGTCGTGATAATAGACTTTGTTGTGGCTTCTTTGCTTTTGGTAAAATCAGTGTTAACATTAAATTTTTCCCTTTCATGAAACAGGGTTCCCTTTATTTTCTCATGTGTATATCACAACACGATGAGAAGGGCATTGCTATTATCTACATTTTATACATGGGAAAACTGACATCCAGACTGATTAATTTAGCCAAAGTTCCTCAGTTTCTTTATAGTTATGGGTTAGTAAAGAAGCACCTAATTGAACTTGTATTTTTAACAAAAAGGTGATTTTAAAATTTTCATGAAATGATTTAATTAAGTTAGAGCTTTCAATACATACAAATGATTGCAACATTATAAGCAGCCCTGCTATGTTAGAAGTTAGAAAAGTGATGCAAGTAGACTGCTATAGGCCAAATGAAGTGAGGAGCTTTACTGGGACTACAATTAAAAGTCTATGAAGTGATTCTAACAAAGGCATACTTTGACAATTTAAACATGAAGGGACTGAGGTTTTGTAGGTTTCATCTTCCATTATGTGATTATAAAAACTATCTCAGGTTTTACTAAACCTTAAATGTTTTATCTTCTCAACCAATTTCTTCTCAAAGGTGAGGTCCTTCTAATTAGCCCAACTCTGGTTTTCAGGGCAACCAGCGACTCTGGTTTGATAAGACAGCAGCTGAGTAACTGCTCTCAGTCTTCCATGGTGGGAGCTGATCAAACACGTACATCACGAAACTGTGGCCAAAGTAGTCTAAATATTTTCTCCTCCAGGCCCTTCTTCAGAAGAGGGGTACCCACTTTAAGAAAGCAATCCACAAAAAAAAAAAAAAAATCACGTTTCTGAAAAGGCCAACAAGCAGTGCTGCAAAGGGATGCAAATCTTTATGACAACCTAACAGAGGTCTAAAGAGAAGCTTAGCTCAGGTGGAACTCCATGAGGAAGTAGATGTAATTTCACACTCATAGAATAATCACAATGCACTGGAATAGCACAGCTCTATTGAGAAACTACGTCTCAATAAAAACACATTTACTGTAAGTCTTTAAAGCCATAGACTTACTTTTTTTTTTTAAATAGGAGATTTATTTATTTGAAAGGCAGAGTTTCAGAGTGAGAGGGAGAGACAGAGAAAGAGAAGTCTTCCATCTGGTGGTGTACTCCCCAGATAGCTGCAATGGCTGGGGCTGGGCCAGACCAAAGCCAGGAGCCTGAACCTCCAGCTGGGTCTCCCACATGGGTAGCAGGGGTCCCAGTACTCGGGCCATCTTCTGCTACTTTCCCAAGCACATGAGCAGGGGGCTGGATTGGAAGGGTAGCAGCTGGCCCAGACGGGATGCCAGCATTACAGGTCGAAGTCCAATCCTCTGAGCCACTACAAACCGCCGCTTAAAACCACAGGTTCTTAGAATCTGGTCCCAGAGTGTGCTCTTCGTTCCCCACACTGCTTTCCTTGTGTTACAAGGTGAAATCCCCTTATTCAGCAAGACTAGGAGTTCCAGTATTTATTTCATATCCACGTTTCATATCCTCCTGCTTTAGAGAAATACGAAGTCCAGAGCTGGGCAGAGTGACCCAGATCACTCCACCTTACAAATCAGACTCTACAACGTTGTTCACCAAGGGTCATTTCTTCACCAGCCAGTTAGTTCCCTAATTGACTTGTGACCACCACAAAGCATTTCAACAGGATCTGACTGAAAAGTGACCTGTGGATACAGTTCTGGATGCTCCTTCTCTGTCCCTGTGAGCTTTTCAGTGACCCCTGGGTTAAAGGTGATGTCTAAGGAGCCCTTGCCTTTTTATAGTTCCTTCTCTCAATTTCTATTTTATTCCAGGACTTCACAAGCCATACACGCACAATGGCTCATCGTCTTGGATCTTATCTTTCCTGAGCTATTAAGGTAACTGAGGCATAGGGTTGACCTCATTTGCCCCTAATTTCATACGATTTGCTTGTAAACAAGGATTTAAGGTCTCATTCAAGCTAGCAGTCCAGCGTGAGATGACACAATTTAAAATCAGTCTCTCCAAGAGAAATCTCTGTCAGAAACTAGAGTAGAAGTAACTGTTTAGTCTGTAGGTTTAGGAAATGTGACAAAGGAAAAGCACAAGGATCGGAGTCCAAGTTCAAAACTTCATTCTACAGAAGAGAAAACCAAGACCCAGAGAAGTCGCATTCATGTGGTTTAACTAGGTAGCTGGATTGAGTGGCTGCAAGTCCCTGTGTGTAATTTTACCCTCCTACTCGTCGATCAAAATGCCCCCTTTCCCGGGATGCCACTGCTTCATCTAGGGCCTAAAGGGGGATATGCCATGAAAATTGGATAGTAAGCTCCACATGGAACTCATGATAAAATTCCCATACAGATCCACACCTGCAGAGGCACTGACCCCTACCTCATGAAAGAGGTCAACAATTCAGAGGAGCTCTGTCTTTTGCTAAAGACCATGGCTTCAGGGGCTACATAGAAGCCTCTGTCTCTCTCTCATCCCCCACCCCTTCTCCCTTCAGGCAGTCCTCTCGCCCACTCGGAATGGGGATTTATTCCTGTGCTGCAAGCCATGCTTGTGGGTGTATGTGTCCTCACTCTCTTACTTTTTGAATAAATTTTGCTATCACTTTGTGCAAGAATACTTGTCTTTGTGTAAGGCATGGACCTGTGAAAAAATTAATGCACCCATGCCCACTTCAGTACGACTTGTCAATTTCAAGAAACCAGTGAGCAAGCAACCCACTTAAGGGTAGAAGCCAAACCCACTGTCCCTCACAAAAGAACTTTCTCATGTGGACTCCCACAAAGAGATGGCCTCCACCATCACTGCAACAGAGGATCTAAGTTATTGGTCACAGAACCATCAGAGTATACCTCGTATTTGCTGAAAGAAGAACGGCACATCCTTTCTTTGTCCTAGCTTTATGTAGAACAACCCAACTACCTTTTCCACCACCAGCTGCACCTCAGGCCAGCTGAGGAATGCTGCAGATTGATGAGTCTCCACTGGGCTATGTTCCACATACTTTTCAAGCACAGCAAAGAAAAAAATTTCCATGAGCTAGGAAGCTGCGTCGAGCGCAGAGGTTAAAACAACACCTCCCCCTGAATAATACATTTAAAGACTCACCCAAAGCATCTGACTCAATCTGGCCCCCAGATTTAAAGATTGCCAGATGGCCCACCCAGGCCTCTGTGGAAGAAATACCACATCTTTCTTCCCTTCCTTTCCCTGCCCTGCACTGACAATATCACAGCTGAGCAGAGAGCCACAGAACCACAGCATCCGATGAGGCAATAACTGAATGTTGTTGACTGGACCCGATGACAAAACAGCTTTTGTGTATGTGATGCCATGTTCCTTAAACTCTAAGAAATTAAAAAAAAAAAAAAAAAAAAAAAAAAAAACCTCTGGGGGAAAACAAGAAAGAGAAGGGCTGTCCAACTCCTCCACGGGCAAGCCTATGGCATGACAAGTCTAATGTTCCAAGTGTACTAACTCACACATGCAGACAGATTTCCAGCTCCAGCCCTAGCATGCTCCCTGTCATATTAAGTTTAGTCAATTCCGTTCACAGATAATGTCTCCGTCTCAAGTACTCTGTGGTATGTTGTAGTATATGGCATGCAATACCACTGTGAATAGAAGAGTACTTAGAAAAGTTCATGGAAAATGGAATTAGAAACTTTATTTCAGAGCAAAATTTTTTGAAACCCATGCATACAAGGGGTCTTCAAAAAGTGCCTGAAAATGTGCTTATGAAAAAGTTATGTGTGGATTTCAAACATTGGTTTCACTCAAATAAACTTATCTGTTAATTCCATTTCTCGTGACCTGTTTGAAGTAGCGTTGTGTGACCAAGCCCAGCCCTCCCCTGCAATTGCCAGGGCCAGAGACGCACAAATGCACAGCCCAAAACAACAACGAGGACAAAGCCCGGCTTCCTTGTGCCATGTACTGTCTTAAGGTGCTTCCCACTGATCACCCAGCAACATCACACTGTGATTCTATTCTACTAAGGTGAAAACTTGAACTAGGGAATTTGCCAAAAGTCCATTAGGGGTTGAATCCTTTTGCCCTAAAATTCAGAGGTTCAAGTCCTAACTCTCAGTCCCCCAGAATATGAGCTTCTTTGGAAACAGAGGTATTGATGACATAATTAGCTAAGTCACACCGGGCAGGGTGGCTCATTAACCAATGCCCAATGTCCTTACAAAAACAGGAGAGAGATGTGCACAGAGGGCACCATGTGAAGACAAGGCAGAAATCAGAGTGATGCAGAGGCCAAGGAACCCCAGAGGTCACACCAACCACCAGGAGCTGGGCGAGGCATGATCAGTCTGCTCCACAGCTCCCAGAAGGAGCCACTCCTGCCCACTCCCTCATCTCTCATTTGTAGCCTCTCAAGCCAAGAGGTGATACGTTTCTGTTTGAGCCACCCACTTCGTGTTGCTTCATAACACAGCAGCCCTAGCAAACTATGACAGTCATCAAGGTTGTCGAGAGCAGAGCTAGATTTAAATCCAAGCAGTCTGGAGCCAGAGTCTGTGTTTTTAATGACTTCACTACAATGTTACACTATTTAAGGTATGGAGATCTACATTACGCATTTGCCTGCATATGATGCAGAATGTCTCCCACAGGAAGAGCCATATCAAACAAGTGAGTTCAAACAACAATTTTGACCCACTGAATCCAGAACATTCCTTGAAAGAACACTTGTTGGGGCCGGTGCTGTGGCACAGTGGGTTAAAGTCCTGGCCTGAAGTGCCAGCATCCCATATGGGCGCTGATTCTAGTCCCAACTGCTCCTCTTCCAATGCAGCACTCTGCTATGGCCTGGGAAAGCAGTGGAGGATGGCCCAGGTCCTTGGGCCCCTGTACCTGCGTGGGAGACCTGAAGAAGCTCTTGGCTCTTGGCTTTGGATCGGCCAATTGGGGAGTGAACCAGTGGATGGAAGATCTCTCTCTGTCTCTACCTCTTTCAAATAAATTAAAAAAAAAAAAAAAAAAAAAAGCACTAGTTGAGAACTTATAGCCATGGAAACCCAAAAGGGGCAATGGTGTGTCTCTATTGTCATGCAACTTACCACAGTTGGATCTCCCAGCAGCTCAATTAAAATATGCTAAGCTGGGGAGGCTTTATATCAGAAGGGATATTTTAGTAAAACCTAGAAAGCTATGCCGGGGACTCATCAGGTTACAATGAGGGGAAAGGGAATCTTGAGCAGAGAAGCAAGGCTTGTAATGCCATAGAATTTTGAACCAGGGACAGCAGGACAAGGAGGCAAGGGCCAGGTGGTGTGAGGCTGTGTTAACGCCCACTCTGCCTCAGGTTCTTATGCCACAGACACCCACATGCAGCCACGGCTAGGGCCTGCTAACACAGTGCAGGCCCAGACTGCCCCCTCATTGCCATTTGGGTTTATTTTTCTTTCTTTTGCTCTGCCTTCCTGACTCCTTACATCTAAGCGTGAGGGCCACCCCATGCCCTTGTTGTGGTGGGCTTCTTGGCTTCCCTCTGGTTTCCTATGTCCAGGACCCAGGGCCTGGTACAGCCAATCCTATCCTGCTGGAGGCAGTCAGGGGAGGGCCTGGCCCAGGCCACTAGCAAGGGTGAGGGAGGCAGTTAGCGTGGTTTGAACTGTATCCCCCCAAATTCCTATGTCAAAGTCCTAACCGCAGTACCTCAGGAGGTGATTATAAGGGCACTTCATGAGCATTGTGCATTATGAAAAAACTATGCATGGATTTCAGTGTTTTTAACATCAAAATAAACTTATGTCTCTATCTTTTAAACTTTGGGAAGTACCTTCATATAATTTAGACACAAGTCTTTAATGTGGTAATTAAATTAAAATAAGGGTCAGCCCTAAGCCAGTATGGCCGGTGGTCTTTTAAGAAGTACAGATTAGGACAGACAAGGATAGAGGCGATATCTCATAAAGACACAGGGACAGTCGGCCTTCTGCAAGCTGACAAGAACAGCCTCGGAAGAGATCAACCCTGCTGATGCCTGGAGCTAGGACTTCTCTCATTTCTTCAGAAACAGCAGGAAGCAAACGTGTTAAGCCACCTGGTCTGCTACTTTGTTATGGTAGCCTAGCAAACTAATACAGGAGTGGTATCGGAAAGGCCAGGGTGGGTTTGTCGGTGAATCCTCGTGACTGCTGAGGTGGCTCTGGTTTCTAGAAGGAAGTGGAATAAAAATCAAAAGCCAGTTCTGGGACCAAGTCCTCATCCAATGAGGGTTTGGAGAAGTGGGAGACCCACACAGAGACGGATCTCGTGTAACTGCCCCCACATCCTGTCCCGCCCGCCTCTTTCTAGAAAGACTGAGCCGTGTCACCTTCAGGACCGCTTTCGCAGCAGGGTTAAGTATGTGTGATTCCAGGCTGCCCCTACGTGCTCTCATTTGCTCAGAAACTATTATCTACCACAGCTAACATTCAAGGCTGCAAAACGCAACGATGATGGAGAAGGTCAAATTCATTAACACGACAGCAACCCAGTTGACCAATCAATCAAGGGAAAGTGACAACTATTTCTTTCCCTCAGTTTTGATTGGAAAGGCAGGAGGCCTGATAGTTGGAGGCAGGAGCAGGGTTTTCAACAGTGATGGACTGGGGCTGGCACTGTGGCATAGTAGGTTGAGTTTCTGCCTGCAGCATCAGCATCTTTAGTGAGTGCCAGTTTGAGTCCCAGCTGCTCCATTTCCAATCCATCTCCCTGCTAATGTGCCTGGCTCAAGTGCTTAGGCTCTTGCACTCATGTGGGAGACCTGGAAGAAACTGCTGGCTCCTGGCTTCAGCCTGGGCCAGCCCCAGCCATTGCGGCTATCTGGGCAATGAACCAGCAGATAGACGATTTCTGTCTCTGCATCTCTGCCTTTCAAATAAATAAATAAATCTTACAAAAAAAAAAAAAAAAGGTGATGGCTCCACCTGCACAAGGCTATCTATGTGTGAGTGTGCATGTGTCTGTGTGTGTATGCATGCCTGTGTGGCTGGGTATGGGGAGATGCCTATAGCGATGGTGCCTGGAGACACAGCAGCCAGATTTATAAAAATTCTGCCTAGCATTGGCCTTATTTACCTTCCGCAGGGTCATTTCATTAGTATTTTGGTTGCACTCACACATGCAAGCCACTGGGCTTCCCAGGATTTATGAAGATTTCTTTTGTGACTTCATTATAAAGGCATATCTTTCCCATGGGGTCCATTCATCAAGGTACCCCGGCAGTGTGCTTCCTGCCTATGGCCTTGCTGTGAAAGCTGCTTCAAACAAACTGTGCACAGCTGCAATGCGGAGCGGGCTGCCTGGAGCACAGGAATTAAATTAAACATCATTCAGTAAGTGTAAGAAACAGGCTGTCAAGGCATCAGGAGGAAGACTGAAAAATTCAGTTAATTTGTCCTGATCCTTCCTTGACATAATCTACATGTTTGCAGCTAGTGGGATATGGCTGCAGCACAACCTTTCTCCAAGAGGCAGCTTTGTCTCATTCTTCCAGAATCTGCCCCCAGCACCAGGCTGGGGCTATAATAGCACTATTGCAGAATTTTCCACATTGTACCTGTAGAGTTGTTTTGCAGACGCAGTTTCAGTCCCAAGCAGCAAGTATCACTTCTAGGTTCAACACGAAACTGTTCTTGTCACTGCCTTACTCAATTTGCTGGCAACCCCTTGCCTATTTACTGCAACTTTACTTTCACCTAAGTGTATGGAACAATAGTTGCCTGCCACCAGCATTAATTTACCCTGGTAAATAATGTGGCTTTTCTTCAATATGAATGGAATAATAACAGCAATTAGCATTTGGACAATGCTTCACAGTTTATAAAGGCTTTCAAGCGCTTTACCTTATTTAGAATACAGTAGGATGTGTTTGATCCTTTGGCCAATTTCACCTGTGCAGTCTGTTCTTCCTTTAGGAAATCTACTAGATTCTTCCTCTCCTAGTCTGACCATGTGCTGCGGCTGAGGCTGCCCACTGTAGCCACTTTCCCTGACCCCAGCCGTAGCAGTGGACATGTAACCTAAGTCCAGGCAATCGCAGCATTCCCGCTCCTCTGGCACTAAGGACTGGGAGTGTAGGTGGGCGAGTCCTTGAAATCCTTCCCAGATTTTTTTTTTTCCAATGTGGACTTGGAGGAAAAGATTCCTTGTTTTCTGACTGATAGGTGTCAAAGGATATCATTCAGGGGCTGCCATTAACTGCTCCCTCCATTTGTAGATGTGCTGTCTAGAATAAAAGGATGACTCCAACACAGAGCTAAGGCGGGGAAGGAAAGGGGGTTGTGAGAGAGAGAACCGCATCTGCCTTGCTAACTTCTATGCTGCAGGTTATGTGACCCAACACATGTTCTCTTCTCTTAAGCTAACAGGAATTTCCCTTTTATGGTTTGTAACCAAAAGCCTGACTGATGGATTTCTAAAGCTGAGACTGACTTTTGAAGATGTGGAAATCAAGCTATTTTGCTTCTGCCCCTACACATTCCCTCCTCCCCTCCCCTCACATTAAACTTGGTCAGATGACTTGCTGTAGTCAATAAAGGAAGCCACAGCTACAGCCATGCATTTGAACACAAGTAAGTCTTACTGTTTAGGCCTTGAAGGTTGGAGTCTTTTGTTACTGTGGTGTAACCTTGCCTATCCTGACTGATATCACCTATACTAAGCATTATCCTGATACCAACTTCAGCTGTTTGATTTCAAATTCTACAGCTTTTATTTACACTAAACCAGGCTACTTCCTGCAAGCTTAAGCTCTACAGCTTTGCTGGAGCATTTGAGAAAAAAAAAATCATGTAAAAAAAAGTAGAAAACATCAACAAAAAAACCCCACAGTCCCACAGTTAAACAGGATGACTGACAGAGACGAAAATAACAACAGTGATAACAATAACAACAACTAATACCAACGTCCCCTCAAAGCAAGTTTGATGAAAGCCAAGATGTAAGATACTCTGCTCACCATTTTGTCTGCAGAATGTACCACAGTGCCTGGTGCGATAGACACCAGCTCACTGTTGAAGGGAACAGTTGCCATCTGCCAGACTCTACGTCAAATGCTTTGGCATGGTCTCTTTTATTCATTTACCTAGCAGAAACATACCATGCACTTCCTGTGCACCCAGCACAGCTGTAAACCCGGAGGACAATAGGCTGGGTCCCTGTTCTCAGGCCACTCACGTCGGCAGCCAGGTTTCTCGTCTTGGCCATACTGACATTCTGGGCCAGCTCATTTCTCTGTTGTGAGGGGCTGTCCCAGGCATCCAGAGGGGACTGGCTGCATCCCTGGCCTCTACGTGCTTTCTCAGTGTGACAAACAATAATGTCAAATGTCCCCTGGAAGGCAAAGTCACCTCAAACTGTGACCACTGGGTGAGTCCTAGGATACAGACAAGCGGATTATTGATTGGAACCGTGGGAGGCATAAAAGTACCATTAATAGAAGTAAAGGAGGAAGTGGGAAAAGGAAATGATGCAAAGGAGCGGTTTCACGAGGTGCAGCAGTCGGGGAGACGTTCTAGATCAGCACACGGAGAGAACTGGATGGACCATGTGCTACTCCCGTGGTCAGAAAATCTAAACCAGAGCGAGTGAAGGGAAGTGTGGCAAGAGACAGAAGGAATGGGAGACCAAGTGTGAATGGCCTTGGAGGCCACAGAAGGGAGCCTCTGGAAAGTTCCAGGAGAGAAGTGCCAGTGGTCACCTTGTACTTTTAAAGAATTGTTTGGACCTGGTGCTGTGACATAATATGCTAAGCCAAGCCTACAATGCAGGCATCCCATATGGGTGCCAGTTTGTGTCCCACTGCTCCTCTCTGATCCAGCTCTCTGCTATGGTCTTGGAAAGCAGTGGAAGATGGCCCAAGTCCTTGGGCCCCTGCACCTGTGTGGGAGACCCAGAAGAAGCTTATGGCTTCAGATCAGCTTAGCTTTGGCCACTGCAGCCATCTGGGTAGTGAACCAGTAGATGGAAGACCTTTCTTCTTTCTTTCTGTCTGTAACTCTACCTCTCAAAGAAATAAAAAAAAAATCTTAAAAAACCCCCGAATTTCTCTGACTGCTAATGTGGAAAACAGAATAAAGAGAACAAGAGTAGAAGCAAGAAGGCTAGTTAGGAAGCTACTCTGGTATTGTAGTTAAGAGATGACTTCGAGGTCATGCGAAGTAGGAGGCTGTGGAAATATTTTACTTAATTACTTTTGATTTGATGCATGGGGGAAGAGAGAGATAGAGATTTGATCTTCTGATTCACGCCCCAAATGCTCACAACCACAAGGGCTGGACCAGGATGCAGCTAAGAGCCCAGAACTCCAACCAGGTCTCCCACATGAGTGGCAGGGCCCCAGCACCAGCCGCCTCCCAGAATGTGCAGTAGCAGGAACCTGCGATGAGAAGCAGGACTCAAATTGGGTACTCCAATATGTGATGCAGGTGTCCCAAGTGGCATCGTAACTGCCGCTGTTGTGCATCTTGTTCAAGGCAGACTTTCCCAGCACTGATGAGCTGAATATACAGGAAGAGGGAAGGGAGTTGATGATGGGCTATACTAGCATCATCTTCACTTCACAGATGAGGAAGCCAAAGTGCAGAAAGGCTCGGTAGCTTCTGCAAGATCATAACAAAGAGAGTCTGGCCTACACCCAGATGCTGATTTCAGAACCTACACTCTTAGTCTCTAAATTATATTACCAATCACAAGCTGGGAAGCCTAGATGGAAGGCAGAAAATCAAACTGAGAAGCTCTAACTACCCATTTTCTTCTTCTTCTTTTTTTAAAAGATTTTATTTATGTATTTGAGAGGCAGAGTTACACAGAGAGACAGAAAGGTCTTCCATCTGCTGGTTCATTCCCCAAATGGCCACAACGGCCAGAGCCGGGCTGATAGGAAGCCAGGATCCAGGAGCTTCCTCTGGGTCCCCCGCGTGGGTTCAGGGGCCTAAGCACTTGGGCCATCTTCCACTGCTTTCCCAGGCCAAAAGCAGAGGGCTGGCTCAGAAGAGGAGCAGCTTGGACACAAACTGGCACCGCAGATGGAGGCTTAGCCTACTACCTGAGTGCGCTGGCCTCCCATTTTCTTCTTACATAAAAGTCTATCCACCTTCTGTCATCATCTAAGGCATCCAGTCAATGCACAACTGCGCATTCTCATTAGACTCATTTTGATTAAGGAGATAAAACATTCAAAATGACCATGAAAGCTTATTTGAAGTTCAAATTTACACCAAATGTCATTAACCACAAATATCACTTCCAGGGTATATACAGTACTAGTAAAACAGCATTAGGGTTTATAAGAAATTTAATAACTTGTCATCTTAGAAATGAAGATAAAACTTTCTCAACTTTTTAAAGAAGTGTTTACAGTTACACATTGTTCAGCCCAGTTCCTCTAAAATTTCCCCCAACTTTATAAGCTATTTTTGAGATTCCGTTACACAATAGCAAAATAGAAGAAAATGTCAATAAAAAATACATATTCTCCTTGCTATGGTAAACCAAATTACTAAAAAACACAGATACAATGTGTTAAAAAGATTAAATGAATTCATTTGTCAGCAAATATAACTGATGCAGAGAAACTATTATTGATGATTTTAATAATTCAGAAAAATATGCTTTATTAGAAGCTTGCAATATATATTGAGAACAGATGTTCCAACATAAGTTATACTCTAGATTGTGTTTCAATAACAGATACAGAACAACTGCTTTTCTATGAACCAACTAAAGAAATGATGTACTGGAAGAAAAATGTCCTGATTTTTAATAAAAATTAGTGTTTTGTGGGAAGCTTATATAATTATAACAACCCGTGAAGCAATGACTTCAATGGATTTTTGAAAAATTCACATAAAGGTAAGATTTTAGAGATAGTTCCATGTGTGTAATTCATCCACAAGTCATGTTATTAGAGACAAGGAGTTTAAGTTAGAAGTCCAAAGAGGGCTATGGAATGTGGGTAAATCTGAATATTTGTTTATTTACAAGAGGCAAAGAGAAGGAGAGGGAGGGAGGGAGGGAGAAAAGGGAGGAAAGAAGGGAGGGAGAGAAAGGCCAGCGTTGTGGGTAAAGCCACCACCTGCAGTGCTGGCATTGCATATGGGTGCTGGTTCAAGTCCCAGCTGCTCCACTTCCAACCCAGTTCTCTGCTATGGCCTGGGAAAGCAGTGGAAGATAGCCCAAGTGCTTGGGCCCCTGCGCCCATGTGGGAGACCTGGAGGAAGCTCCTGGCTCCCGGCTCTGGACTGGCACACCTCCGGCCATTGCAGTGAACCAGCTGATGGAAGACCTCCCTCCCTTTCTCCCTCTCTGCCTTTCTGTAATTCTGCCTTTCAAACAAATAAATAAATAAAATCTTTTAAGAGAGAGAGAGAGAGAGAGAACTTTCATCTGTTAGTTCTCTCCTAAAATGCCTACAACAGCCAGAGCTGAGCCAGAGGCAGAGCCAGAAGCAGTGAACTCAATCCAGGTCTCACACAGGTGACAGGAAGTCAACTACGTGAGCTGTCAATCATGGCCTCCCAACACCTGCATTAACAGGAAGCTGGAATTGGGAACTGGAGCTGGGTATTGAACCCAGTTCCTGTGGTATCAGTCCCAAGCATCTTAACTGCTAGGCCGTTTGCCTGTCTTATAGTTAAATTTATCTGTAATACTATTCTTGATATACGGTGGAAAAGGAAGCTCAAAAAATCCAATCTCCTCACCTAGACATGTGCACAGGCAAAATATGTCTTAGGTAATATTTTGGTACTCTGGAATCTATTAAATGATTGCTACTGCCAGGGAGGTAAATTGTGCTTAGTCTTGGTCAATTTCGACTCTTACTCAGCAATAGCTATTTGCCACCTCTAGCCTCATTGAAAGTAGATAGGCAAGTCTTCTTCAAGAAGCTTACAGGCAGCCTTCGAGGGCAGGGTGGGCAGTGGGACACTGTCCTCCAAATATCTGTGTTCTGAACAATGGTTGTAGCTTCCATTTATGGAGGTACAACACAGAGGCAGGAAGGCACTGGGGGGTACCCTCCCTCCTTGCTGCAGGTCCCTTCCCCTCTGAAACTCCCAGGGTATTCAAAGGCACCCTCATCCCCTCCCTGCCCCTTCCATTTGTTTTCCACTCCTTTTTTGGCAGCCAGATACTGAAGACTAGGATATATAACAGCAATTGCATACTCTGGAGGTACACAGTGAAAGGCTAAGCAAAGTTTTGGAAAGACCTTAAATTTATGCTTTCAACCAATCTTTGATATATAGAAAGTAGAAAATAATAATAAAAGATAAAAAAATCTGAATGACAACAGACCAAATAAAAAGAAGATTCAGTTGTTTGGAGCTGCAATACTATTGGGTCTAAATGTCTGGTTTTCAAAACAAACACAAAATAATACAATGTGTAAAAAGAACAAGGAAGGATAGCCCATTTGAGGGATGAAAACAAGCCAGTAGGGACTGTTCCTGAGAAGGATTCCGTGGCAGACATAAAGACCAAGACTTTTTAAAAAATGTCTGAAAGATACTCATAAAATTAAGAATATAGGGAGGAAATTTAAAAATAAAACAATGTTATGACCAAAATTGACATATCAATGAAGAGAAAGAGAACCTAAAAAGAAACTCTAGAGCTCAAAAGCAAAATAAGTGAAATGCAAAATTTAATAGAGGAATTCAGAGAATATTTGAGCAGGCAGAAAAAAGAAATCCACAAACCTGAAGACAGAACTATGGAAATTACTGAATCTCAGAATAGAAGATCAAGTGAAAGTGAACAGGTCCCAAGGCACTATGGGACAATGTCAACTGGAACAAGTATGAATGATGGGAGTTTCAGAATGAAAAAAGAGAAAAAGGAAAGGAGAGACTATATGAAAAAATAACTGTAGGAAATTCCTCCAATTTAATGAAACATATGAATATAAACAAACAAGAACCTCAATAAACTCCAAAAGGATGAATTCAAAGAGACCCACATTGAGTACATATATAATCAAGCTGTTGAAAGACAAAGATAATCTTGAAAGCACTGAGAGAGAAGCAACTCATCTCATGCCCTTAAGGGATCATGAACAAGTTTATAAGCAAATTTCTCATCAGAAATTTTGCAGACAAAAAGGAATTGGTGGATATACTCAATATGCTCAAAGCAAACAAGCAAACAAACAGAAACCTATCAACCAGGAATCTGGTTCTACTTTAATAGTCATTTAAAATTTCATCTTTTGGCTTTTATGTTATTTATGAGACTAATGCATTAAGAAAGTAGGAGATGGCATTGCAGCACAGCAAGTAAAGATACTGCCTGTGGTGCCAGCACCTCTTATGGGCACTAGTTTGAGTCCCGGCTGCTCCTCTTCCAATCCAGCTCCCTGCTAATGTGCCTGGGAAGGTAGCAGAAGATGGTCCAAGTACTTGGGTCTCTGCACCCATGGAGAAGAAGCAGATTGAGTTCCCGGCTCCTGGCTGCAGCCTGCCCAACTCTGGCATAGCAGCCATTTGAGGAATGAAAGATCAGATGGAAGATTCTCTCTCTGTCTCTGAAACTCTTTCAGATAAATAAATAAATCTTCTAAAACAACAAACTATTATATTTTTGTATCAACAATGTACAAGAATTTATTTATTTATTTATTTTAAATTAAGTGCATCCATTTTAAGACATGAGCACACTAGAAAAATGGACAAAAGAATATGAAAAAGGGAAAAACCAACACAAATAGTTCATGAACCTGTAAAAAAAATTTATCCTTACTCACAAAAGGAGAAACACAAAAAAACGAGGTGGTGTTTCTGAGCAGTGTGGCAAGGGCTCAGGGAGCCACTTTGTCCTGCATTGGCCAGGATGTAGGGAGCAGGAAATCTCCTCTGTTGGTGGGAGGATACATTGCAGGAGAACCTCTATCACAAGCACTCAAAATCTAGCCAGACCTTGACCACCCACGCCTCCTCCAGCACCAGCTCGTCGCCCGCTTTGCTGTAGTAGGCTCTTCCTCTGCATCTGCCACCCTTGTCCCCCAAAGCTTCCCCTCAACACGCATTCAGAGTAAGCATTTGAAACAAAAGCTGGATGATGTTGCACGTCTCGCTCCAATCTCACCTTTGACTTCTCATCTCACTGAGAGTGAAAGCCAGAAACCCCACAGTGGGTCAGGGGCCCTGTATAACCCAGCTCTAGAGCAGATTTGATCTCAACTTTGTTCTGTCCCTCTTGTTTCCGTGGCTCCAGCTACATTGATTGGCCTCTGTGCTCTTTTGTGAACAAGTCAGCCATCCTTCAGTTTGTTTGCTTTATTTTATTTTAAAGATTTGTTTCAAGAATTTATTTTTGCCTAAGCTTTACTGATGCATAATCAATAAAAATTTTACATATTTAACATGTACAATGTGATGATTTGATATCATACATATGTAAAATAATGACCACAATCAAGTTAACTGATGTGACTTTGTGACATCAGTAACTGAAAGGAGTCAGGGTACAGCAGAGATTTGACAGGTTCTTATAGTTAAGCTTAAATAAATTCAAATAAGAGTGTTACATCTTTAGGATATTAAATGTAATCCCATAGCAATCACACACTAAAAACATGGTATGTATAAAAAGCAAGTGAGACCTTGAAGGTTTCAACACACACACATACACACCACACAACTACAAAAAACTGCAATGTTATGTGGAATGTAAAAAGGTCAAAACCATATGAACAGAGAGTGAAACAGTGATCACTGGAAGTCTGGGCCTAAGGAGAATGGGGAGATGTCATGTAACAAAGACAAAGAATCAGACAGCAGGAATCAGGAATCAGTCCAAGAGATTCTGATGTGCACCACAGTGACTGCACCCAGTAACAATATATTGTGTACTTGACAATTGCTGTAAGAGTGGGTTTTCAGTGTTCTTCCTACAAAAAGACAAAATGTAAATGAGGTAATGTATATGTCAAATAGCTTGACTTCATCATTCCACAGTGTACACACACATCCAAACATGTGCACCAAATCTGTATACAAGTTTTACTTGTCAAATACAAATAAAGAAAAAATTTCAACTGTGCTCAACTGTTACTGGCATATTTAAATCTTGTCAATAAAAATGTATGGAAATTTTAAAAAAATAAAATGCATAAAATGAGGAACAAGGGGCTGGCGCTGTGGCGCAGTAGGTTAACGCCCTGGCCTGAAGCATCAGCATCCCATATGGGCGCAGGTTCTAGTCCCGGCTGCTCCACTTCTGATCCAGCTCTCTGCTATGGCTTGGGAGAGCAGTGGAAGATGGCCCAAGTTCTTGAGCCTCTGCATCCGTGTGGGAGACCTGGAAAAAGCTTCTGGCTCCTGGCTTCAGATCAGCGCAGCTCTGGCCGTTGTGGCCATCTGGGGAGTTAACCAGTGGATGGAAGACCTCTCTCTCTGTCTCTACCTCTCTCTGTAGCTCTTTCAAATAAATAAAATTTAAAAAAAAAAGAGGAACAAAAAAGCTATACAGCATATAGAGAAACAAACAGCAAAATGACAGAAGACTCTTACTCAGAAACTATTTTTCAAAGTAAATTGAATGAACTCTCATATCACAAAACAGAGATCAAAAAGATTAAAACTAAAAAGATCCTACTAATTGCTGATTCTAAGAGATACACTTTGGATCCAATGAAACAACTAAGTTGAAGGTGAAACAATGGAAGTTATTCAATGCAAATAGATAGCAAAATAAAACACAGGTAGCTACAGTAACATCAAACAAAATAGATTTTAAATTTAAAAAAAATCTTACAAGAGACAAAGGATTTATGTTAATAAAAATTCAACACAAAAAGGAGACATAACTGCTATAAACTGTATATATGTTTGTGTGTGTGTATATATAAAATAACAACAGATCACGGAAGTAAAAAAGCCAAAAATGACAGAGCTGAAGGAAAAAATAGAAATTCCTACAATAATGTTTGGAGAGTTTATACTCCACTCTCAGTAATGGATAACACAAGAGATAAGTGATAAAAACAGAGGACTTGAAGAACTGAATGAATGAAGTAAATCTAAACTAATGAAATAGATAACAGAATACACATTATTCTCAACTACACATGAGACATTCTTCAGGTTACATAATATGTTACATCATAAGTCCCAATACTTTTCAACAGAGATAGGTATTATATAAAATATCTTCTATAGCCTAAGTGGGTGAAATTAGAAATCAGTAACAAAAGGAATAGGGGAAAAATCCTAAATTTGTCGAAATTCACTCTTAAACAACCAGTGGCTCAATAAAGAAACCATAAGGAAAATTACAAAACACTTGGAGATGAATAAAAATGAAAATACAAAATATCAAAACTTATAAGACATAAGACAAGGAAAGGTAATGCTAAGAGGAAATTTACAGTTCTACATAGGAGTACTTACCCTAGAAAACAGGAAAGATTTCAAATCAATAGCTAAACTTAGTGATAAGGAACTAGAAAAAGAAGGAGAACAAACTAAATTCCAAACCAGCAGGAGTAAAGAAGATTGCAGCAGAGACAAACGAAACAGAGAATATAAAAACAACAGAGAAACCTAAAAGTTGGTCTTTCGAAAAGATCAACAAATGTGACAAACCTTTAGCTCAACTGTCTAAGAAAAAATATGAGAGAAGACTCAAATTACTAAAATAATGAAGGAAAGTAGGGACATTAAAACAGAGTCTACAGATATAAAAAGAATTATAAGAACTCAATTGTAGGTTAACAAATTATATGGCCTAGATGAAGTAGAAAAATTCCTAGAAACACAATCCCTACCAATACTGAATTACCAAGGAACAGAAAATCTAAACTGACCTATAGCAAGTAAGGAGACTGAATCAGTATTTAAAAAAAGAATTCTTGCTCAAAAAAGAAATTCCCTGAACTAGATGACTTCACTAGAGAATTCTAAGAAATATTTAAATAATAACTAACAGTAAAGTTTTCTAAGAGTTGGAATGGAAGAAATACTTCATAACTCATACTATGATAGCAGTATTATCCTAACTTCAGAACTAGAAAAATTCAAGAAAACTATAGATCAGTATTCTTTATGAAGTCTGATGCAAAAATATTCAGCAAAATAATAAACAAACAACAGCATAGTAAAAATAATGTACATTGTGAATCAGTGTGATTTATTCCTGGAATGCAAGGATGGTTCAACACTGGAGGAATGATCACTGTCATGCACACCACATTAACAGAATGAAGGCAAAATAATCATATCATCATCTCAATTGCAGAAGAAGCATTTGACAAAATTCAGCAACCTTTAATAACAGAAGCCACTAAGAAAAGCAGAAGGAAACTGTCTCTTCCATATTGGGGTGAAAAAATAAAATTATCTCTGTTCATAAATAATATGAGCTTATATCTGGAAAACGCTAATCATTCCATAAAATCTGTTATAATTAACAGATGAATTCAACAAAAGCAAAGTATATGAACAGACTTTTCTCCTAGGATGATATAAGAATGGCCAACAAAGCATACAAAATGATGCACATGTCTTCTGTGTGCGTGTGTGTATATATATATATATATAACAATATATATATATATATATATACGTTTTATATATATATATATAAAAACAAGTGTTAGGATGTGAAAAAATTGGAATCGTTCTGCTGCCTTGGTGGGAATGTACAATTGTACTGTTGCTGTGAAAGACAGTATGGCAATCTTAAAAGAAATAGAGAGTTATATGATCCATCAATTCCATGCACAGAATATACGCAAAAGAAATGAAAGCAAGGTCTTGAAGAAGTGTTTGTGCATTCACATTCACAGTAGCATTATTTGTAAAGGTACAAATATGGAGGACAACCTGCTAAGCTTTGAATGGGCTCCTTCCATACATCAGGTGCTACTAATGTGATAGTACTTGTATTAAAAAGGAAAGAACAATCCAACATTGGAAGCAGGATACACAGCAGACTCATAGAATGGCAGATGTCCTAAACAGCATTCTGGCCTCAGAATCAGCCCTTAAGGCATTCGGATCTGGCTAAAAAGCCCATGAGATAATTTCAGGCATGGAAAGCCAAGACACTGTGGCAAGAAAAAAAAAAAGACCTAAATGAAAGATCTCTGTGAGTGAGATCCCAGTGGAAAGAACAGGCCATCAAAGGAGGAGGTACCTTTTCTCTGAAGGGAGGAGAGAACTTCCACTTTGACTATGGCCTTGTCTAAATAAGATCGGAGTTAGCAAACTCAAGAGGCTTCCATAGCCCTGGCAACTCATGACCAGAGCCTCAGGTGATTACTGACGTCACAAATAAGAGTTTCAGTTGTTAAATCAACAACAGGAGTCACTGTGTACTTAATCCCCATGTAGGATCTCTGTCCTCAATGTGTTGTACTATGTGAATTAACGGTAAAGCTGGCCTTCAAACAATACTTTATCCTTTGTGTTTCTGTGTGGGTGCAAACTATTGAAATCTTTACTTAGTATATACCAAGTTGATCTTCTGTATATAAAGATAATTGAAAATGAATCTTGATGAAGAATGGGATGGGAGAGGGAGTGGGAGATGGGATGGTTGCGGGTGGGAGGGTGGTTATGGGAGAAAAAGCCATTATAATCCAAAAGTTGTCCTTTGGAAATTTATATTTATTAAATAAAAGTTAAAAACCACAAAAAATAAAAATATGCATGCATAAGTACAAAAAAAAAGAGTTAGGGCTTTAAAGGGGCTATTATGCCAGGAGGACTCCTACATAATGAATGGGATTAAGGTTACTGTGAAAAAGACTTCATGCAGCGTTGAGCTCAGGTCCTCTTCTGTCTTCATCCCTTGAAGACAGAGTTCCTCCCCTCTAGAAGATGCATGGCTATCCACACATGGAAACCTCCCAGTGCCTTGATATTTAACTAGAACTGTGAGATATAAATTTCTGTTATGAATTACGCAGTCTCAGGTTTTTTTTTTTTTTGCAATAGCAACACAAAACTAAGATGAGCAAAATGTGGCATATACATTAAAAAAACTTTCTTCAGCCTTGAAGATGAAGCAAATCTAAACATGCGCTATAATGCACAGAGGCCATTTGGATGTTTATAACGTCATTTGTGCCCCATACAAAATTATCAACTTAAAAATTAGCCTGCTGTAGATTTATTCAATTTCAAGTTCTGCCTGTAGTCATCTTGGGAGGGCCAGTCCAAATGATTTTCCCCCACCCTTGCTACAGGAAGGAACCTTGATAACATTATACTAAGGGGCATAAATCAATCACAATAAGAGGAATAACGTATGATTTCACTTTCAAGAAGATCCTAGAGTAGTCAAAATTATAGAGACATATTTAGACAAGGTCATAGTCAAAGTAGAAGTTCTCTCCTCCCTTCAGAGAAATGTACCTCCTTCTTTGATGGTCTGTTCTTTCCACTGGGATCTCACTCACAGAGATCTTTCATTTAGGTGTTTTTTTTTTTTTTTTTTTTTTTTGCAAGAGTGTCTTGGCTTTCCATGCCTAAAATACTCTCATGGGCCTTTTAGCCAGATCTGAATGCCTTAAGGGCCAGAGTGCTGTTTAAGACATCTGCCATTCTGAGTCTGCTGTGTATCTCACTTCCCATGTTGGATCGTTCTCTCCCTTTTTTATTCTATCAGTTAGTATTAGGAGACACTAGTCTTGTTTGTATGATCCCTTTGACTCTTAGACCTATCAATGTGATCAACTGTGTACTGAAATTGATCACTTGGACTAGTGAAATGGCATTGGTACATGCCACCTTAATGGGATTGAATTGGAATCCCCTAACTCTACCATTTGGGGCAAGTCAGATTGAGCATGTCCCAAATTGTACATTTCCTCCCTCTCTTATTCCCACTCTTATATTTAACAGAGATCACTTTTCAGTTAAATTTAAACACCTAAGAATATTTGTGTGTTAATTACAGAGTTCAACCAATAGTATTAAGTAGAACAAAAAAATACTAAAAGGGATAAAGTATTAAGTTGTTCATCAACAGTCAGGACAAGGACTGATCAAGTCTCTGTTCCTCATAGTGTCCATTTCACTTCAACAGGTTTCCTTTTTGGTGCTTGGTTAGTTGTCACCGATCAGGGAGAACATATGATATTTGTCCCTTGGGGATTGGCTTATTTCACTCAGCATGATGTTTTCCAGATGAGATATCTTGGGGACATGACCGAAGTCTACATAGAAAATCATTTATGCTTCATAGATACCTTATTACATATAGCCTGAAGGTAATTTTATACAATATTACAAACATGCTTGCATTTTGACTACCAGCCATCCCGTGAGGTAAGCTATGGAATTTTCCACTTGTGGTGTTATGCTGACAATCAAAACATTTTGAATTCCAATGCATTTTGGTTTGGGGTTTGGGCATTAGGCATGCTCAACCCACATTTTTTTCTTTCTATATAATCACTTTAACAAATACATAATTGTATCTATTTATGGAATACAATGTAAAATTTCAACACATGTAAATAAATAAACAATGTCGACCTGTATTTTAAATAAGAGTTTGTGGGGGAGAGAGAACAATCTTCCTGCTGTCCCTTCTCACCTTGGTCCCCACAAGCAGAGGCTATCTGTCCAGTGGGGACTGGGGAGACCTGGCAGCACGTTTTCACTCCAGCACTGTGTACCCTACGGTGCCAGCTTTGGTTTAACCTGTGATGGAAGTTCGTTTGCACAGAGGGTGACCCTAAAGGAAAACACGCTTCCCCTCCCAGCATGGCCCCAGGAGGCAGGTGAGCCCCAGCCGCTTTCTGGGCACTTCACCTGCCATTCACACTCAACTAGAGGGATACTCGTCTGTCCTGTTATGGCTTGTTGGCAAAGAAAAGCAACAGTGCAAACGCCAAGAAACCTCAGCAGTAAGGCAGCTGCCAGCAGGTCGGGTGCCGGGTAATACGTGTTGTATGATAGATTAATCAGAGGAACATGCCGCATCGTTGCTTCTGCCTGAGAGGAACAGGGTTTTCTCCCTCCCTTTCTTTTCAAGAAAAGTCTTTGCAGATAGCTATTAGGTTGCTGAATGAGGAACTGCATAAAAGAAACGCTGGCTCCTCGTGGTCTTTCACATCATTAAAAAGCAACCCAGGTGGCAAAACCAGATATCATTTCCTCAGCTAGTGGATGAAAGAGAGGTTGGACAGCAAACCGAGGCACCGTGATGGCTAAACCATCAGCCCGGAGCAAAGCAGGATTCCTCATTTCTGTGCAAAAGAAGGCGTCCAAGTGATCGCTTGGCACTGTATGGAGAAGCCAACCTGTGGTCTCGACTGAACAGTCTCACAGCCCAACTCACCGGCCTTGTCCTCATGTTCCCATGGCACCTGCCACCCAGTGAGGCTTCAGCTACCCAGACTGGCCAGGAAGGGAAAAGCTGGTGCCAGGCCAAGCACTGCTGGGGTGAAGGGAGTTCTGAGACATCCTTAGCAAGGATTACTAAGCAACCACCTGAATGCTGCTTTGATTCATTTCCTGGGAGAGCTCCAATGTGCCCTTTTTAATCCGACATGCTGAAATTACAGTCTGTCCTAACCTGCCCCACTCCTCTCGTCAAGCAGATGTGTGGCCTCATCACAGTTCCCCTAAAATGTGTAGCAAGCAGCTGCCAGAGTGGAAAATGCTTTGGATCAACAAACACTTTTGCCAAACAGGCGATTTCTCTCCTGAAATGCCCAGAGTCAAACTGATCCCTAACTAGGACCCTGTGTGCAATAGGGCCTCCAGGGGCAAATGGACAAATAAAAGAACTAAATCAAAGTGGTGATGACTTTGAGTGAAGACTCCAGCTTAATGACTGCAGATTTCCAAAGCTGCAACTGAGCTAAGAAGCTGCTTTCAAAAGCATCACTGGAAATCACTTTCAGAGGTTGTTGAGCTTCAGTGTTGCAGAACCCCAGTGGTTCTCAAACTGTGGTTCCCTCGTCAGAGGCACCAGAGTGAATAGAACTTTCTAGAAATGCAGGTGCTCAGCCCACTTCCCCATGCCTCCTGAATCAGACTTCAGGGCACGGGGCCCAGCAAACTGGGTTTTCAAAGCCCCTCAGGGCATCTGAGCCGTCTCTGTGTTCTTCCCTGAGGCTGAAGAGGGTGTAATCCCTCTGAAGACCTGAGAACACTGAGGCCAGCAGAGGAGAACTAAGGATACCGAGGTCAGCAAGGGAACACTCCCAGGGAGAAAGGATTTCGACCCAGCTACGAACTTCCCCAGAGACTTGGATACCAGCGAGCTGCTAGGCACATTTCCCTGCCAAGTCTGCAGACCCTTTGAGAAGAGCTGAGAAACAAGCACAGCTCAGAGTCTCGTGGCAGTTGGGTTTTGAAAAGGAGGAATGAAAGAATTAGAAAACGCAACCAAAGCAAGAAGCTCTAGAAACATGTACTCTGCCTGGCCCAATGCTTCCTGTGTTGCCTGGTGATCTCCCTACTAGGAACCTGTTTGGCAAATTTACACACAGCTGAAATGCGGCCCCATAATGATTCTGAAGATAACCACAACAATGAAAGCAACAATGAGAGAATCATGGTCACTGTACTAATTTTTATATGGGCTTTCTCATTTAATACCCAAAATATTTTCCTAAGGGAGTATTTCTATTCATAATTTTTTAGGTAAAGAAAATGAGGCAGAAAAAGGCCAAGTCATTTGTGTGGTTGGCAAAATGGCTCTCTGAAGAGGTGCACCTCTTAATGCCAGAAAGCTGTGAATATATTACTTTCCATGTCACAAGATCTTTGACGTGTGGTTAAGGGTTTTGAAATGGGGGAGCTTACCCTGGATCATTCACGTGGGCCCAGAAGAATCACAGGAGACTCAGTAAGAGGGAGGCAGGAAGATCCGAGTTGGAAGAGGAGATGTGATGACATCAGGGGGATACAGTCACAAACCACCCTTAGAGGCTGAGAAGTCAAGGAACAGATTCTTCCCCAGGGCTTCCAGAAAGAACACAGTTCATGGCCTTTTAAGACCCCTGTAGACTTTCTGACCTCTAGAACTATAAATTAATAAATCTGTGTTGCTCTACACCAGTAAGTTTGAGTCAATTTGTTACAGCAGCAACAGGAAACTAACACACCTGTGACATCACATGACCATTAGGTCATAGGAATGGAATACAAACCCATATTCTTTGTGTTACTCTAACAGGGAATTTAGAGAGAAAGAGAGCTTGTTTGGCTTGTGATTCTGAGGCTGTGAAGTGCAAGGGCATGGTGACAGTGTCTGGGAAAAGCTTCCAGACTATGTGATCTCATGGTGGGAGAGTGTAAGAGCAAGTAAGTGATGGTGGAAGAATCAGCAAGAGCAAGCCAAGCTTGCTTTCCTAACAACCCACTCTCAAAAGAACCGACTTATTCCCGTGGTAATGGTTTTAATGCCTTCAATGATCTTGCAGTACATGCAATGGCTTGCCACATAGTTCCGTTTTTCAGGGCCAGGGTGCTTATTCCCCTAGCTGCTAGATATACTGGCATGATGGATATACTAGATGTACTAGATGATGATTCATGCTCTGGAAACAGCCTCAGACCAAAAGAACCAACTTACCCAAGGCCACAACTGAGGGCTTCAACATTAAAATGTAGAACACAAAGTCCAGTGCCCCATGCTTGGTCACCCCAGTTCAAAAACTGCCAATAGCATTGGCTAAGTCCTTTAGGACAACACATGGTAGCTCAGTTCCTCTCTCCCCAATCTTACCCTGCTTCCTTTGCTTTTCCACAGGTGAGGTTTCTAAGAGTGCTCCCTGATAAACTTCCTGCATACAACTCTCCAATGTCAAAGAATGTTTCCCAGGGAACCTGCTCTGTGGCAAAACACACACACATATAAAGGAAGCACAGACAAGATCCACAGCAAGAGGGGTTGGGGGAGTGCTGCCTCACCTAGAGTCAAGTTGGTCCAACCTGGCCGTGGGTGCCAATGCCTGACAGTGAACAAAGCCATCAGCCTCTCGATCACATACTGGAGGGTAAGCTTTGGCCACCCACGGGCGTGTCCTCCCCACTGGTGCTGCCCAACAGAACATTTTGTTAGGCTGGATGTAAGTTATCTGCAGCATCCATCAACATGATAGTCATCAACTCCTGTGGCTACTGAGCATTGGAAACGCTAATGTGACTAGACGTGACTAGTGCTAATTAAATTATTTACAGATTTAAACAACTCATGTGTCTAATGCTCATCATATTGGGCACAGCAACCCTAGAGGATGAACACAGCGGATATACAGAGGCAGCTGGAGCTCGAGTTCCAACTGCACCTGCCTTTACTTCCACAACCCCATGACTCAGAGGTTCTTGGTCTGGCTCCTTAAAATTCACCCTAATAGGGCATATATAGGAACTGAATACCAGTAAAGTCTATTTCTGCATGGGCCGATGACGGTTTGCACACTATCATCTGAGGGCCAGAGAGTGCTATTGTAATGTAAATTGATTGAAACACATAAAGGTAGTTGTGACTGCTCATTCTCATCATACGTCATCCTTCTGGCTCTTCAAGGAATCTGTTATCTAGATGGAAAGGCATGGCACAATTTTAAATCAAGGACTATCTCCCCTTGGCCATACACATGTACAAATTTGATAAGAGCTGTTTTCTTTTTCATCTGGCCTACATGATCTGGAGGCCTTAGCTTTATGTTTCATATATAAGAGAACAGAATAAGAGCAAGGCATAGCTGCCAGTTTGAGGTGGGCAGGTTCATAGCTGGGACACATATGGGAGACCTTTAGCCCTGTCCTATTCTTTGGACAGGAATGCTCTTTTATTACTAATCCATAAATGACATATGGGGCTCAGGGTGAAAAGAGTAGTGAGTTCGTGACCACTCCTACAAAAAAAAAAAAAAAAGTCTCACCAGGCATGCCCTCCAGACAAGGAGTCATTTCTATCATCTTGCCTTCTGAGGATCAATCTTTACAAAATTGGACCAAGCCACTAAGAATAACTGAAATTGAATCCAATGCAATTTGAAAATATTCTGTTTACCTAAAGCCTAGAAGCCTGGTGTGTGAAGAAGAACCCAGAGACAGGCAATGGTAGTTAAATTTGTACATTTTTCTTTCTTGTTGCAATTTTATCTTTTCTGAGCAATTTAATGAAGACTCCAGAGGAAAAAATTAAATGTCTGCTGGTTCAATTACCAAATAATGAAAAGGTCGAAAGGAGCTCCATGCACCGTGTGCTGAGCTGCTATGTCAGCCTATTCTTAGACGGAAAATCTTTCTGTGTACTGTTCACAATCATTTTCTGCCACCCACCAACAGCACAGATGAGCGTCAGCATAAGACACAGAAACCATGAGCTGGTACAAGGTGAAAGGGCCTTGGCCAATGGGGAACACTGCGTGACACCCACACCAGGAACAATGGGCATGACAGAGGGCATGCTCTTGTCAAATTCACCCTTTTAGAAGACTCTAATTACCCATGGCCTTGAACACAATTTTAACCACCATGTTCTTAGGGAAGAATATGTAGGGAAGGCCTGGCTGGGTGGGGGGAGAAATAGGCTGACCAACAAGGATGTCAAAGACCCACAACAGTCCCCAAGAGCACTGGGAAAGTCACTTCTGTTCCCAACTCACGCCAGCTATTTACAGATAGGAAAGCCTAATGTAGCATGCAAACACACACACACACACACACACACACACACACACACACCATCCACAGAGGCAAACACCAAGCATGAAATACAATAATGGTACTTTGGAACTCATTAGGATACTAGTTTTAATGCTTTACAAAGTAGAGCTTGGTGGAAAGAGCAAGCAAGAGAAAATGCAGGTAAGTACAGACTCCTCATCTCAATACTCCCGGTGACAGTTTCTCCATTCGTGCTGGGGTCTCTGTTGACAACTTTCATCACCAACACGGACAGACTTAATGGATGCATCATTGGAAAGCTTCCATTTTGCCTTTAGAGTAACTTCTTTGGTTTGTGCGTGACAACAACTCTATTCTTTGGAAATACTCACTGAAACCTTTAAGAACAAAGACCTATGATGTACAAAACCTAAACATAGAATAAGTGTGTGTGTCTATCTCTGTCTACATTTAAATTTGTGTATATATGTATCATGTGTATGGTGAGAGGGTAAACAAGAAAAAAGGTGTTAAAACAAATGTTTATAAACAACAGGCAAATCTAGGTAAAGGGAATTTAAATTATCCTTGACCTTTATTGATTTTTGCAACTTATCCCTAAGTTTTAAGATCGTATTTTTTCCCCTTTTCTTCTTCTCTGTATTGGGTTCTTGTCAGAGACCTTGTAATTATACACCAGCCACACTCTAGTAAAAGTGTCTCTGAGAATAGCACCACCCTCCCCCACCCCCACCATGAGAAGGCAGCAATCCCACTGGTGTGCTTCACCAAGAAGGCTTCTCCGAGAAGCCAGTCAGGCAGATTGGTACAGAATTGCTCCTCCCACAGTGTGCTGGTGATAACTGACAGCTTATTCTGTGATTTGAGACATGCTTACAGCTAGGAAATATAAGAACTAACTTCTTTCTCTCTTAAAATACTACAGTCAAGTATATTTTTAACATTTAAAAACTCTCTAATGTATCTCAAATTATTCAACTATCAGAAAACAAACAATGATTAAGAAAAAATCCTAAATTATTTACCCACTCCTTTATTTTTTCAGAGTCTGATGTATGATATATCAAGATCAATCTGCTATTAGACTAGAAGCTCTCTGAATACGGCAATAGAACTAGTCATTATTGTTTCTCCTATATTACCCAACAACGAATTGAACCCAACTGAGTGGAAATATGGATTGAATGAATCAGCAGCACCCGAGAGAAAGTTCTAAACTTGTCATCCTTAAGAACCCATCTGAAAATCTACTAATTTGGGGGCTGGACTTGTGGTGCCGCAGGTTAAACTCCAATTTGCAATGCCAATTTACCATCCAGGAGACCTGTTCAAGTCCCAGCTGAACTGCTTCCAATCCAGCTTCCTGCTAACGAACCTGGGAAAGAAGCAGATGCTGGCCCAAGCACATGGATCCCCACCATCCACAGGGGAGACTTAAATGGAGTTCCTGGGTTTGGCCTGGCCCAGCCCTCATTTGCAGGCATTTTCAGAGCAATGAATCAGTGGATAGAAGAACTTTATCTCTCCTCCTCTCTCTGTATCTCTGCCTTTTGAATAAATTCATAAATAAATCTTTTTTAAAAAGATACAAATTTCTAAGCATGGCCATTTCTAATCTATGGGGTTCTGTCTCTATAAGTTTATATTTTCTTTTTTTTTTAAAGAATTCCATATCCAAAGTTTATTAGGACCACGAAGAAAGAAAAAAGGCAATGATATTTGTCATACATTAACTTATAAAGATTAATATCTACAATATAGGACTCATTCCAACAAATGAATTAGATAGTTAAAAGAAAATTATCAAAAAAAAAATAACTTCAACAGGTTGTTTACAGAAGAGAAAGTACTAATAGCCAAAATACTTGTAAACATGCTCCAAGTCATTAGTCTTGTCATAAACAGCCCAGCCGACTGAAAAACATTTCAAAGTCTGACAATGCTAGTACCCTAACAAAGATACAGATCTCTCATCCCCTACCAGAGAGATTATAAATTGGCACAACCCCTTTGGGAAACAGTTTGGCAATATACTAGGGTATTTCAAGAGGTTTGTGGAAAATGGAATTAAAGGTAGATTTATTTTGGTACAAACTTTTTTGAAATCCACATAAAGTTTTTACAAGATATGCACTTGCCATGAGCTTTCTGAAAAATGCCTCATGCAGCAAAGCTGATGGTGCTGCTGACCCAACAATTCCATTCCTGCATCTAATGCCACGGAAGTTCTAGCAGAGATGTGGTGGGGACTGTGTGCAAGAATATTCTTAACAGTACTTCTGTAATGGAAACCATCCCAAGTGTCCCAACAGTGCTAACTATTTAAGGCATATCATACAAAGAGCTACTCTTGCAGGGCTGGGGAATTTCTTTTTTTTACAAGGGCCATGTGGATATCAAAGGCCATACAAAATTAGCAACTTAAAAATCAGCCTGCTATAGATTTATTGACTTTAGAGGCCCACCTGAAGCTGCCATGGCAGGGCTAGACCAAATGTTTCTGTGTGCCTTATATGGCCCGTGGCCCAGGCTTTCCCCATTCCTGCACAGCAATGCTACCACAAAAACAGGCATACATTTTTAAAAAATGAAAAACACAATAGAGAGCCTTACAAACAGAATGGGTGAAGCAGAAGAGAGAATATCGGACTTAGAAGACAGAGAACAGGAAAGGATACAGTCAGACCAAAGAAAAGACGAGGAAATTAGAAATCTAAAACATATTGTCGGGAATCTTCAGGATACCATTAAAAAACCCAACATTCGGGTTCTAGGAGTTCCTGAAGGCATGGAGAGGGAGAAAGGATTAGAAGGCCTTTTTAGTGAGATATTAGCAGAAAATTTCCCAGGTTTGGAGAAGGACAGAGAAATCCTAGTCCAGGAAGCTCACAGAACCCCTAATAAACACGACCAAAAGAGATCCTCACCACGACACGTGGTAATTAAACTTACCACAGTGAAACATAAAGAAAAGATCCTAAAATGTGCAAGAGAGAAACGTCAGATTACTCTCAGAGGATCTCCAATCAGACTCACAGCTGACTTCTCATCAGAAACTCTAAAAGCTAGGAGGGAATGGCGAGATATAGCCCAGGTACTAAGAGAGAACAACCGCCAGCCCAGAATATTATATCCTGCCAAGCTATCATTTGTGAATGAAGGTGAAATAAAGACTTTTCATTGCAAACAGAAATTGAAAGAATTTGTTGCCACTCGTCCAGCCCTGCAAAAGATGCTTAAAGATGTGTTACACACAGAAACACAGAAACACGGTCATCAATATGAAAGAAGGTAAAGGAAGGAAATCAAGGAAGGAAACCTCACAGCAAAAGATCACAGGGAATTCAAAGAATATATTAGAACTTATCTTTGGCAAATGGCAGGGCAAAGTTACCACTTATCATTAGTCACTTTGAACGTGAATGGCCTGAATTGTCCAGTTAAAAGACACCAATTGGCTGATTGGGTTAAGGAACAAAACCCATCTATTTGCTGCTTACAAGAAACACATCTTTCCAACAAAGATCCATACAGACTGAAAGTGAAAGGCTGGAAAAAGATATACCATGCCAACAGAAATGAAAAAAGAGCAGGCGTAGCCATCTTAATATCGGACAACATAAACTTTACCACAAAAACTGTTAAGAGAGACAAAGAGGGACACTATATCATGATTAAGGGATCAATTCAACAGGAAGATATAACAATTATCAATGTATATGCACCTAACTACAGGGCACCAGTTTATCTAAGAGATTTATTAACGGACTTAAAGGGAGACTTAGACCCCAATACAGTAGTACTGGGGGACTTCAATACTCCACTCTCAGAAATAGACAGATCATCCGGTCAGAAGATCAACAAGGATACAGTAGATTTAAACGACACTATAGCCCAAATGGATCTAACAGATATATACAGAACTTTCAATCCTACAGCTAAAGATTTTACATTCTTCTCAGCAGTACATGGAAGCTTCTCTAGGATTGACCACATGCTAGGCCATAAAGCAAGTCTCAACAAATTCAAAAGAATTAGAATCATACCATGCAGCTTCTCAGACCATAAAGGAATGAAGTTGGAGATTGGCAACTCAGGAATCCCTAGAGCATACGCAAACACATGGAGATTGAACAACATGCTCCTGAATGAACAATGGGTCATTCAAGAAATCAAAAGAGAAATCAAAAACTTTCTGGAAGTAAATGAGGATAACAGCACAACATACCCAAACTTATGGGATGCAGCAAAAGCAGTGTTAAGAGGAAAGTTTATATCAATAGGTGCCTACATCAAGAAATTGGAAAGACACCAAATAGATGAGCTTTCAATTCACCTCAACGATCTAGAAAACCTACAGCAAACCAGACCCAAATCTAGTAGGAGAAGAGAAATAATTAAAATCAGAGAAGAAATCAACAGGATTGAATCAAGAAAAACATTACAAAAAATCAGCCAAACGAGGAGCTGGTTTTTTGAAAAAATAAACAAAATTGACACCCCATTGGCCCAACTAACTAAAAAAAGAAGAGAAAAGACCCAAATCAATAAAATCAGAGATGAAAAAGGAAACGTAACAACAGACACCACAGAAATAAAAAGAATCATCAGAAATTACTACAAGGACTTGTATGCCAGCAAACAGGGAAACCTATCAGAAATGGATAGTTTCCTGGACACATGCAACCTGCCTAAATTGAACCAGGAAGACATCGAAAACCTAAACAGACCCATAACTGAGACAGAAATTGAAACAGTAATAAAGGCCCTCCCAACAAAGAAAAGCCCAGGACCAGATGGATTCACTGCTGAATTCTACCAGACGTTTAAAGAAGAACTAACTCCAATTCTTCTCAAACTATTCAGAACAATCGAAGAAGAGGGAGTCCTCCCAAATTCTTTCTATGAAGCCAGCATCACCTTAATTCCTAAGCCAGAAAAAGATGCAGCACTGAAAGAGAATTACAGACCAATATCCCTGATGAACATAGATGCAAAAATCCTCAATAAAATTCTCGCCAATAGAATGCAACAACACATCAGAAAGATCATCCACCCAGACCAAGTGGGATTTATCCCTGGTATGCAGGGATGGTTTAATGTGCGCAAGACAATCAATGTGATACACCACATTAACAGACTGCAGAAGAAAAACCATATGATTATCTCAATAGATGCCGAGAAAGCATTTGATAAAATACAACACCCGTTCATGATGAAAACTCTAAGCAAACTGGGTTTGGAAGGAACATTCCTCAATACAATCAAAGCAATCTATGAAAAACCCACAGCCAACATCCTATTGAATGGGGAAAAGTTGGAAGCATTTCCACTGAGATCTGGAACCAGACAGGGATGCCCACTCTCACCACTGCTATTCAATATAGTTCTGGAGGTTCTAGCCAGAGCTATTAGGCAAGAAAAAGAAATTAAAGGGATACAAATTGGGAAGGAAGAACTCAAACTATCCCTCTTTGCAGATGACATGATTCTTTATTTAGGGGACCCAAAGAACTCTACTAAGAGACTATTGGAACTCATAGAAGAGTTTGGCAAAGTAGCAGGGTATAAAATCAATGCACAAAAATCAACAGCCTTTGTATACACAAGCAATGCCATGGCTGAGGAAGAACTTCTAAGATCAATCCCATTCACAATAGCTACAAAAACAATCAAATACCTTGGAATAAACTTAACCAAAGACGTTAAAGATCTCTACGATGAAAATTACAAAACCTTAAAGAAAGAAATAGAAGAGGATACCAAGAAATGGAAAAATCTTCCATGCTCATGGATTGCAAGAATCAATATCATCAAAATGTCCATTCTCCCAAAAGCAATTTACAGATTCAATGCAATACCAATCAAGATACCGAAGACCTTCTTCTCAGATCTGGAAAAAATGGTGCTGAAATTTATATGGAGGCACAAGAGACCTCGAATAGCTAAAGCAATCTTGTACAACAAAAACAAAGCTGGAGGCATCACAATACCAGATTTCAGGACATACTACAGGGCAGTTGTAATTAAAACAGCATGGTACTGGTACAGAAACAGATGGATAGACCAATGGAACAGAATTGAAACACCAGAAATCAACCCAAACATCTACAGCCAACTTATATTTGATCAAGGATCTAAAACTAATTCCTGGAGCAAGGACAGTCTATTCAATAAATGGTGCTGGGAAAACTGGATTTCCACGTGCAGAAGCATGAAGCAAGACCCCTACCTTACACCTTACACAAAAATCCACTCAACGTGGATTAAAGACCTAAATCTACGTCCTGACACCATTAAGTTATTAGAGAACATTGGAGAAACCCTTCAAGATATTGGCACAGGCAAAGAATTTCTGGAAAAGACTCGGGAGGCACAGACAGTCAAAGCCAAAATCAACTATTGGGATTGCATCAAATTGAGAAGTTTCTGTACTGCAAAAGAAACAGTCAGGAGAGTGAAGAGACAACCGACAGAATGGGAAAAAATATTTGCAAACTATGCAACAGATAAAGGGTTAATAACCAGAATCTACAAAGAGATCAAGAAACTCCACAAAAACAAAACCAACAACCCACTTAAGAGATGGGCCAAGGACCTCAATAGACATTTTTCAAAAGAGGAAATCCAAATGGCCAACAGGCACATGAAAAAATGTTCAAGGTCACTAGCAATCAGGGAAATGCAAATCAAAACCACAATGAGGTTTCACCTCACCCCGGTTAGAATGGCTCACATGCAGAAATCTACCAACAACAGATGCTGGCGAGGATGTGGGGAAAAAGGGACACTAACCCACTGTTGGTGGGAATGCAAACTGGTCAAGCCACTATGGAAGTCAGTCTGGAGATTCCTCAGAAACCTGAAGATAACCCTACCGTTCGACCCAGCCATCCCACTCCTTGGAATTTACCCAAAGGAATTTAAATTGGCAAACAAAAAAGAGGTCTGCACCCTAATGTTTATTGCAGCTCAATTCACAATAGCTAAGACCTGGAACCAACCTAAATGCCCATCAACGATAGACTGGATAAAGAAATTATGGGATATGTACTCTTTAGAATACTATACCGCAGTAAGAAACAACGAAATCCAGTCATTTGCAACAAAATGGAGGAATCTGGAACACATCATGCTGAGTGAAATAAGCCAGTCCCAAAGGGACAAATACCATATGTTCTCCCTGATCGGTGACGACTGACTGAACACCAAGAGGGAAACCTGTTGGAGTGAGGTGGACACTATGGGAAACGGTGGCTTGATCAGCATACCCCTGACTGTTAATGAACAACTTAATATATTATCCCTCTTAGTAGTTTTTTTATCTGTTCTACTTAATATGACTGGTTTAGATCTGTAATTGATGCACAGTTATTCTTAAGTGTTGAAAATTAACTGAAATGTGATCCCTGTTGAACATGGTGGTGGGAATGGGAGAGGGAAGAGATGTATAATTTGGGACATGCTCAGGCTGACTTGCCCCAAGTGGTGGAGTTGGAAGCATACCAGGGGATTCCAATTCAATCCCATCGAGGTGGCATGTACCAATGCCATCTCACTGTTCCAGGTGATCAGTCTCAGTTCACAGTTGGTCATGGTGGAGGGACTGGGAGTCAAAGGAAGCACATAGACATGTCTAGTACCTGCTAACGCTAACCGATGGAGTAAATAAAGGGGAGAGTGATCCAACATGGGAAGTGAGATACTCAGCAGACTCATAGAATGGCAGATGTCCTAAATAGCACTCTGGCCTCAGAATCAGCCCTAAAGGCATTCGGAGCTGGCTGAAAAGCTCATGAGAGTATTTCAGGCATGGAAAGCCAAGACACTCTGGCAAAAGATCTCAGTGAGTGAGATCCCAGTGGAAAGAACAGGTCATCAAAGAAGGAGGTACCTTTCTCTGAAGGGAGGAGAGAACCTCCACTTTGACTATGACCTTGTCTAAACAAGATAAGAGTCGGAGAACTCAGAGGGCTTCCATAGCCTTGGAAACTCATGACTGGAGCATAGGGAGATTACTGATGCCATAGACAGGAGTGTCAATTGGTAAAGTCAACAACAGGAGTCACTGTGCACTTACTCCTCATGTAGGATCTCTATCCTTAATGTCCTGTACATTGAGATTTAATGCTATAACGAGTACTCAAACAATATATTTCACTTTGTGTTTCTATGGGGGTGCAAACTGTTGAAATCCTTACTTAATGCATACTAAACTGATCCTCTGTAAAAAAAAAAAAAGAAATTATCAATTCCCAACTTGACTCTCACTGGGATTAAACATGACAATAGGTCTGCTCTGATTTCATCATCATTTAAAAAAAATCATCTATTATTTTTCACTTTATGTTTCTGTGTGGGAGCAAACTGTTGAAATCCATACTTGATGCATACTAAGCTGATCTTCTGTATATTAAGATAATCAAAAATGAATCTTGATGTGAATGGAAGGGGAGAGGGAGTGGGAAAGGGGAGGGTTGTGGGTGGGAGGGACGGTATGGGGGGGAAGCCATTGTAATCCGTAAGTTGTACTTTGGAAATTTATATGCATTAAATAAAAGTTAAAAAAAAAAAAAATGAAACAAAACAAATGAACTACAGCAAAAAAAAAAAAAAAAAAAAAAAAAACACCAAAAAAAACAGCTAAGTGAGGGGGCTCCAAAAAGTTCGTGAAAAATGAAACTAAAAGATGTATTTTTCATGGAATGAGAACCGTCTTTGGGATACACATCATCTCAATCCCAATGCCTGCTCCACTGCAATCCAGCTCCCTGCTGGTGGTCTAGGAAAAGTGGCAGAGGATGGCCCAAGTGTTTGGGCCCCTGACACCTATGTGGGGGATCCAGAAGAAGCCCAGGGCTCCTGGCTGTGGCCAGCCTAGTACTGGCCACTGTGGCCATCTTGGCAGAGAACCAGGAGATGGAAGTTCACTCTTTCTTGCTTCCTCTCTCTAACTCTTCCAAAAAAAAATAAATCTTTTAAAAAAGGTAAGTCTTGGGTATACCTTACCAAGCCTTGAGAAAAGTGTGTAAATAACATGAACACTCCAAAAAGTTGACGAAAAATGAATTTATTAAAAAAACTATGGGATGCTGTTTGGAAAGCCTGTCTACTGCATCAGCGGGCATGGGTTCAAGTCCCGGCTCCAGCTCCCGCTTCAGCCTCTAGATAACGAGTGCACTTGGAGACAGCGCTGACAGTTCAAGTTCTTCGGTATGTGCTACACATGTGGGAGACCTGCATTGAGTTCTACTCTCCTGTTTCTGGCTTGGCCCAGACTCTACCATTCCAGGCATTCAGGCAGTGAACCAGTAAATGGAAGTTCTCTATTTCTACCTCTCTTCAAATAAATAAATTAATAACAATTTTTAAAAGATTAATTTTGCCGAAAAAAAATTTTGTCATTTGCTTCTTCACCAATTTTGTTAAAGGATTTATTTTATTTGAAAGGCAGAGTTACAGATAGTGGGAGAGAAAGATACACACACACAGGGGTGGGAGAGAGAGAGAGATCCTCCATTTACTGATTCACTTCCCAAATGGTAGCAACTACCAGGACTTGGCCAGGAGTCAGAAGCTTCATCTGGGTCTCTCACAAGGATGCAGGGACCCGAGGACTTGGACCATCTTCTTCTGCTTTCCCAGGCACATTAGCAAGAAATTGGATCAGAAGTAGAGCAACCAGGACTTGAATCAATGCCCATATGAGATACTGGCATTGCACGTGGGAGCTTAACCCGCTACACCACAACACCAGCCCTACTTCATCAACTCTTAAAAGTTGTTTTTGTTAAATAATGGCTACTCAGAAAAGAACACTTGTAAAGAAAAAAAGATTTCAACAACCTACAGCCATTAGGCTCCAGCCACCGTTCCCTCCAAACATGTGATACTTGGTTGTCTCCTGGTCACTGTGAAACCAGTTGTCCAGGGAAGGAGAGCACATGTACGATGTTCAGCTGAAACAGTAGGCCAACTTCCCTTGTCCTCTTTCTTTCCCTCATTAAAATTTAGGCCTCCTCCAGTGGTGGATGACAAGCATATTGTTCTGTTTACACACATGCTTCCATCCCCACCTCCTGGGGTATTATACCCAAATACTACTGAGAGGTGTTTTTATCTGACTCTTGACCTGGCCTTATTTCTTCATATTTGTCCCCGTTTCATAATGATAACAGAGCACCATGTTTAAAACAAAGCACTTTCGGTCTCCCAATTCCGAATCTGACATCTGAAAAAAAACTTCTTAAAACACAAACACCTGTTTCTTCCTCTGACTACATCCATGTAGTAACAGCCCCATTGACCAAAGTCACATTTGAAGGGAGTGAGGCAGCCACTGTCAATACACCATTGAAGAAGGAAAACAAAGTTAAGACTAGCTCCAGTGAAATCTAACTCCTTATCTTGTAGGTCAGCAAAGGTAAGAAATCACTCAGCACCCCACTGCACCCCCAGCTAACACGCCACACAGTGGATAGGAAAGGAGAAGGTTTTGCTATAGTTTCAGCATCAGTGAAATTTAAAAAAATAACTGCTTCATTTCCACCACTACAGGGAAGCTGGGCACTGGTAGCAGCAACATTCTAATAGAAAAACACGAGACGCTGGGAAAACACATGATTGAAAAGGACCTACCTGGAAGAGTCCATCACTTGGTACCATGACCTGTAAGGAAGACCTGGTCTGTAGCTGCCTTCACAAAGTCATCACTCACCTCCGCATATTGTGCTACCGAACTGGCTTCAACTGCATAGACTTTCTTAGTGCCAGCCTGTACGGCAAAAAAAGACAGTATTCCCAATCCACAGCCCACATCTAGCACAACCTGCAAGGAGAGAAGACAAAGAAGGCCTTAAAACACAAACAGGTGATTGGCACCTGATTGGTACAAGATCAGCTCTGAGCATTCGGATCAGACGTAACTGAGGTACAAGCTTAGCTATTTATTAGTGGTCCTGCCTGGGCAAAGTTAGGAGTCTCTGAGAGTTTATTTCTCCCACACATTAAATGGAATTAATAATAGTCACTTTTCAAGGTTGGTGGTAGGGACTGAATAATATGAAATATAGGCAAAGCACATTTCACGTGATTCTCATGTCTTATGTCATTGTTAGTATCATTGTAACTTCTAAGAACATTTATTTATTTATTTGGAAGGCAGAGTTATGGGGGTTGGGAGGGAGAGAGCTTCTATCTGCTGGTTCACCCCCCACATGGCTGCAATGGCCGAAGCTGGGCCAATCCAGACTCAGGAGCCAGGAGCTTCATCCAGGTTTCCCACATGGTTACAGGGGCCCAAGCACTTGGACTATTTTCTGCTATTTTCCCATGCCGTTAGCAGGGAGCTTGTTTGGAAGTGAAACATGGGGGACACAAACTGACACCCATACGGGATGGTGGCCTTGAATGTGGTGAGTTTACCTGCTATGCCACAATGCCAGCTCCTATTGTAGTTTGTTAGTAACCTGGCCTGCTCTGGGGATGCATAGGGCCAAGAATAGCAGATTGTCATGAGTGAGCTTGCTCCACCAAGTCTATCAAAAGGAACAAAATGAAAACCGTTTCAAGTATGTTTAGAAATAAATGAAGACAAAATGCTGAAATATGTAAAGTGAGGTGTGTGTGCTTTTTTTTTTTTTTTTTTAAACGGGGCTCCCTCCCCACAGGTGGGGACATTTCTGTGAAGGGCATGAGTGTATTAAGGTACTCAATTGCTGACATTTTTGTTCCACTGTCTGTGTTCAGATTTGCAACTTCTATCAAGGAAACTGCCATTCACCAGCACAGAAGTTACCCTTGGAATCTGTGTGCTGAGTACAAGGTTCACAGAACCTTGCCAAGGCTAAGACCCCAATTTCCATCTGAGAGATGAATTTTCAAGATGTTGTACTTTATCTCATTGCTGACTTTCATTCTGAGCATCTTTGGCAGTAAACATTGTTACCTGGTTTTCAATTTTCATATTAGCCACATGAGTAGACAGCATTATTAAACCCACTTAATAGATGAAAAGACTAAAAATCAGAGTCACTAACCAACCAACTCAAGTTCAAGTAACAGTAAGTAGGGGAGCCAAAAACTGAAAAAGAACATTGTACCTTCCAAGCTCTTGTTCCACATTATCATACAGTGCTTACTAAGATTCCTCTTCTATATAATTAAAATTCCACACAGTAATGCCAATCGGCAATATTTGACAAAGAAACTAGGATTCTTGTTAGAAAATTTAGGTAAGTTAACAAATCCTAGTAGTAAGAAAATTTTTACAAAAAAAAAAAAAGAGGAGGAGATATCAGGAAGTTTTATGCCTGCATGTGTGTGTCTTAACCACAATATCACACTGTGCTGACATAGATACTGTGCCATTATTCCACGAGAACATGCTGTTTGTAATGGGTTCACAGTGCTCACTTATATTAATTCTAGAGCTGTGGCTGTATTCCATATGGTTTCCTAGGGTTTGAGTAATTAGCAGCACTACCAATTTAAAATGTCACCCAGACTCCAAAATTGGCTGTCAGGCTGTCTATACTTTTAGAAATACCAACATTCTCTTCTCTTCATCCTTCCCAGGAAATACATACTCGTCCATGGCCACGGTCCACTGCGTGAATACTCATAACTGTCATTTAGGAAGAGGATGCTGTAAGGTTGGAGAGTGCAGCCCATGGCCCCAAAGAATATGCACCCTACTTAGGAGAATCTTGCCAGGACCTTATTCAATACACTTCCAGCTACCAAGTTTAACCCAAAGTATGGCTGCAAAATTAAAAAATGGGAATTGCATCTGGATGCTCTGGTGACAGATGCCTTAGAAATGTGTAAATGGGGCTCTTTGCCTAATTGATTAAGGTGACATGAACATCATGTTTTTTAGTTCTCTTGTACCTACAGACTAAAAAGCAAAGAAATATCTCATCACTAGGAGATAGATTGGAGAGAAAGGGAATGAGGACAGAGAGAAAACAGCCAGAGATGGAAGGGAACCTGACACGGTTAAATCTTTGCCAAACTGGTCTACTTGGGAGGAATATACTTTAATAGATCTGGACCATAGCTACAGAAGAAGTGGAACCTTACAAACTGAGGCAATTTTCTAAATACATTGAACCACAATCTCAGTTGTTTGACTAATTCAACACAGACCATCGGTCTTGAAAAGGGTTTTTTTTGTTTTAGCATTATAATTCCATGAGCTTCTTTTTTGTGTGTATACTTAAAAATGTAATAAGTGAATTTTGTAAAGATTTATTTCTAATTACTTGAGAACAATAGTTAGAGAGAGAGAGGGAGAGAGAGAGAGGTCTTCCATCTGCTGGTTCATTCCTCAGATGGCTGAAACAGCTGGTGCTGAGCCCATCTGAAGCCAGGAGCTTCTTCCAAGGCTCTCATATGGGTGCAGGGACCCAAGGACTTGGGCCATGTTCTATTGCTTTCCCAGGCCATCAGCAGGGAGCTGGATCAGAAGTGGAGCAACCAGGACTCGAACCAGCACCCATACAGGATGCTAGCACCACAGGTGGATGCTTAACCTACTACGCCACAGCGTGCTGGTCCCAATAAGTGAATTTTCAATCATATGACTGGGAAGAGTGAGTGAGGAGGTCAAGGACATTGGGCCTTGTCTACATAAGCCATTAACTTGGGAAACAAAGCCATGGAGGGCTGAGGATAAAGTCCATGGTGAAAAATCACTTGGCCTGGGGCTGGTGTTGTGGTGTAGTCAGTGAAGCTACCACCTACAACACCAGCATCCCATATGGGCACCAGTTCGAGTCCAGGCTCCTCCACTTTCAAGCCAGAACACTGCTAATGTGCTTGTGAGGGCACCAGAGGATAGCTCAAGTGCTTGGGTCCCTGAACTCACATGGGAGACCCAGAAGAAGCTCCTGGCTCCGGTCTGGCCCAGCTCTGGCCTTGTGGCCATTTGGGGAATGAACCATTAGATGGAATATCTGTGTCTCTCCCTCTATCTCTGTAATTCTGGCTGTCCAATAAATAAGTTTTTTTTTTTTTTTTTTGACAGGCAGAGTGGACAATGAGAGAGAGAGAGAGAGAGGAAGGTCTTCCTTTTCCGTTGGCTCACCCCATAATGGCTGCTGCGGCTGGTGTGCTGCACCCATCCGAAGGCAGGAGCCAGGGGTGCTTCTCCTGGTCTCCCATGGGGTGCAGGGCCCAAGCACTTGGGCCATCCTCCACTGCACTCCTGGGCCACAGCAGAGAGCTGGACTGGAAGAAGAGCAACCGGGACAGAATCCGGTGCCCCGACCGGGACTAGAACCCGGTGTGCCGGCGCCGCAGGTCAAGGATTAGCCTATTGAGCCGCGGCGCCAGCCCGCTCAGCTTGGATTTTCAACTGGATGTTGCTCAGCTGGGATTTTCAGGAAGTGAGCTACGTTCAAAGTGCTTTTGGCTTACTGTATTTTCAACTTGCGATGGATGTATGGGGATGCCATCCTAAGCTGAGGAACACCTGAACTCTCTGCTTCTTCTACAGTGAAAATGAGGACCACCTGTTGAGTTGCACAGAGCCTGAATCCCTGGGCCAGCACTTTGGCAGCAGCCCCTCAGAGAACACTGGACGTGGCACGAGCAAGCCATCCATTTTCCGATGTTGAACACCGAGATTAGGGAACCATTTGCTTCAGTAGGTTGCATGCACTGACCGCTACGTTTCCTTTCAGTGACATCCCCTCATCTCATTTTGCTACCTGGGAAACTCATCCTTCAAGACCCGGCTTAGGGGCTGACAGGGCATCATGGGCCACCGCCTGTGACGCTGGCATCCCATGTGAGTACCAGGTCAAGTCCCAGCTCCTTCACTTCTGACCCAGCTTCACGCTAATGTGACTGGGAAAGCGGCAGAAGATGGAGGTACCTGTGTCCTCACCACTCATGGAGGAGACTTGGATGGAGTTCCAGGCTCCTGGCTTCGGCCCGGCTCACCCCAGTCATTGTGGTTATTTGGGAAGTGAACTAGTGGATAACTAACTCACTCATTCTCTCTCTCTCTCTCTCTCTAACTGCCTCTTAAATAAATAAATAAATCTTTTTTTTAAAGACACAGTTGAAAAATCCCTCTTTGGCAATGCATTTCCCACCTCCCCCAGTCAGTCTTGACTGGGCTCTCTGGTACCTAACACACTGCTCCATAACCGCACTCAGCACAGGATAGTGCGAGTATTTCTTTATGTGCGTATCTTCCCTGTTTAGCTTTTGGGCTTCCTGAAGATAGGAATCACAGAATTCTTTTAAAAACTTTTAATTTATCTTTTTTATTTTTTAAAATTTTTATCAATATAATGAGAACAGATCTCATGCATTCCAGAGGTTGTTTTCTTGGGATCATATAATCTAACTCTCAGCTATTAGCTAGCACAGCTGGAAAGAAACAACAAAAAAAACCATAATAATTATTTTTTGCCTAAATGACTTAATGGGAAGACACAAAATGGCAGCCTCCTACTTCCAAACTCCCCTGAGATGTATCAGCAATGCCGTGACTTCTGCCAGCCATTCGAGTCTGGGAGTACTCTTGCATTGCCAGCCATCAAGGAGGAGGAGCCCAGCACATCCTTGCCCGATCCGAGACTGAGATCCTCAGCCTCCCTTGTCTTCTGCATGCTGGGTCATTTCTCATTTCTTGGCCTCCAGATCACCTCACAGACCTGAATTTTACACTCTGGTCAGTTCAGAATCTCCACCTTTCCTCCTCGACTATGATCCGAACATTGTCACTATTCTGGTTATCTGAGGTATTCATTTGCCAAATCCATATGCCCTGGCATAGGCCTTCTTAGAAGGTTTCTTTCATTCCAGCCACAGGACCTTAGTACATGCTGCACCCCTTGCCTGAAGTGCTCCCTACTGCTCCTCCCAAGGCAGCAGTCTATGGTCATTTTCTTTTTATCCTGCTCAATGCTGAGTATTTTCCATTTGCTCCTCCCAGCCTATCTCCACTTTTCTCCATGCTGCTCTTTGTCAAGAGCCTTACCTACAGGGGCTGCATCAATGGGTTCCTTATCATTAGACTCTATTTGGGATCCAACAAGGAAAACGACCACAGGAGATCAGAGGAAGAGACGACGGTGGGCTCAGATGGTTTATTCTTCTGGATTCTCCCTCCCTGAGTCTCCATAGCTCAGCTGTTTCCCTTCCACAGAAAGTCACAGCTTTAATGGGACTTCTACCTCTCACCTTCTACCCAGGTCTCAGTAGCCACCTTTAGACTTAGGGTACAGGAACAGGACCACAGGGTGCTCTCCCATTCATTTGTGGCTCTGTTAATTCTACCCATATCCTTGCGAATAGTCCTGCTATTGAATTCTCCTGACACAGCCCGTTGTGGGTGTCATCCCTCCCCTGTAGAGACCTTGGCTTCAGATTGCACACATCTCCATCAGAGAAACCTTTCCTGGTCTCTACTCCCCTCCTGGGCCAAGTCCTGTTGTAAGCTTTGTCATCACCTCCCCACACGCCTTCTTCCTAACACTCATCACAGTTATAATTTTCTCCCCGTGACTTACTATTTGATTAACGTGTGTCCTTTCCCCGGGTAGTAATCTTCACTGAGAGACCCCATCTGTTTGTCACTCATGATTGAACCTCTGAATATAGCCCAGGGTCTGGCACATAGAAGAGACACTTCCTAAGTCTTTGTGGGATGAAATGAATAAATGAAAATGTCTCTCATGACCATTAATAGGGAGGCATGCATGATCCAGAAAACACCATGCAAATCTATTATCTCCTTGAGAAGGCACCTGTCCCAGTGAAACCAGGCTTCTCCAACCCAGTGATTATAAGAGTGATCAAGTGAAAGGTTGACTTTCACACTGCCATTGTATCATTATGTTCTGATCCAGTTAGCTCCTGTATACAATGTTTTGTTGTTTTAAGAGAGGGAATACATTCTTAACTTCCACTGGACCACAGGTAGTAACTAGACATGGCTAATATTTGGATTATAAGGAAAGCATCAGAAAATAATGTGAAATCTCTGGCAGAAGAAATAGGGAAAAGTCAATGACTGATTCTTCTAACAGTAGCCAATATTTTGTCAATCCATTTGCATATAAACCTTTAAAAATATTAGAGATTGAGCCATAATTTTGCTCACACAGATGATTTTAATTATGTACACACTCTTGTCTTGCAAAATTTTAGATAGGGCTGATGTAGCTCCAAGGGAGTTCAAAGCTATTTATGTGTACTGACTGGGTTAAGATTACGAAGAAATTTCCAGGTCATAAAGAGTAAAAATGAAGTACATATTTATCATTTGTTGTATAATTATCCTATGCTATGCCCATCTAGTAATTTGTAGCATGAGCTTATTTACTTGTGATAACAACTATATAACTGGGTACTGTTATTTCTCCATGTTGTAGAAAAAGAAGTTGAGAATCAGAGGAAGCTACAATCATGTACTTAACACATGGCAGGGGTGGGATGCTGTATCTGTTGATATTTTCAAGGAACAGTGGTTCTTCTACTTACTATTTAATTAATTAATTAATTATTTATTTATTTACTACTTGTTGAAATTCTTTGTTACTATTTGTTGAATTGGTAGATGGTTAAGCTTATGATTACAAACAAAATTGAAAGCATGCCATTGTAAAAATTAAAACAAAAATTTAAAAAGGAGGGAGAGGATTATGATAACTATCACTATGCTCTTAAAACTGTATATAAGAAATACATGAAATTTGTTCCTATTGTATAAAATTACCTAATTTGAAGCCTAGGCTTTTCGCCACTCCTTCTACTTTCACGTCTAAGTTATCCTTTGCACTCACCCATAATATTGTCCAGATTTAGTTCTCCTCATCTCTGCAAATACCAAGACTCTGATTATCTCACAAAAGTGCCTCAAGTGATACCAGATATTATTTTTTAATTATTTGCTAAGCATATTTCTGACTGCAGTATCCCAACTGCCACTTTTGTATGCTTCACGTACCTAAATTCTGTACCCTTTCTACCTGTGTACTGTCACAGTCGTCATTCTTTCTGGCCGTTATTTCATTCCATCTATCACTGCCTGTACTAAACAGAGTTACACCTGCCCCCATGCTCTCAGATGGAAATCATACACTTTGCCATCATTCAGAAGGCGCCCAACACTTCTAATACCCAAACTGCAGTCTGACAGGTTGACTGAATGGCTCCTAGGCAGTCACAGCATGAGGAAACTGACAGCCTTTTGCAATCCATCACATCTCCTATGCTGGCAATTGTCAGAGAAGAAAAATTTCAAACATCAGAAGGGTTACAGAAGACATCCTTTGATAGCCTTTGCAGCTTGAACTTTATCATGACAGGAGAATTCTGTAGCAATTACTCCTCCTAAGGCAGATCTCTACATGTGCTGTGCTGTGAAACTTGCTTTCACTTAAAGGGTTGCCTGTGTTTAAATAATGCAAATATAATACTTATGAGAACCCATGTTTCACTCTGCCCTGTGTTCTAGCCGAGGACTAACTCATCACTCATCTTTTAATCACACCTTCAACAGCTCTACAACTGTTTTCTTCTGTAGTTAGGTAGAGTCTGAAGTATGTTGATCACTTTAGCTTATCTCCCCAAGATCTACTCCTCTTCAGATGCTACTAATAGACACACTGACCCAATCACTCAGCTCTAAACTGCAAGTACCCATTCATTCATCACACATCTATTGAGTGCCTCATGTAATCCATGAGGCCACGAACAGCTAGAAGCTAGTAATGGAAAGACAAACAGTACATGACTTGTAGAGGAAAAAAAGTATGTAAGGAAGCACATGAAAGAATGAAGTACAATAGGGTACTACATTGGCAGTGATGGAATCATATAAAGGTCACAGTGTGTGTATGAAGCTGGAATAGTCTACTCTACAACAAGCTCTGACAGGACTTCATTAACGTAACCTGGGTAGTGAAAACTGAGCCAATTTGGTGCCACTTGAACGGATGAAGAAGCAGAGACTTCAGGAAGTAGGAACAAAGACTTCTAAGAATGACAGAGGCACTCACACTTGGGAGACAACAGTTGCTGCAGAACCAGGACTGTAAGTATTACAGGTGAAAGTAGGAGCATAGTTGAAACATGATCATGATAAGAACAAAAGCTAGTGAACTTGGCAGATGCTTCATTATAGATGGTCTTAAATACAAGTCTTGGTTTGACTCTTATGCAAAGAAATGTCATCAAAAAAGTAAGATCAGATGGGTGGCACAGACTGCAGGGCCACAGGACAGTAGACACTGGTGGTTCCTAACCAACACCACTCTGCCCTCCCTTCCTCCTTCCACCCAGAACTTCAATTTTATTGTTTATCTTCCTCTAGATGGTTAACTAGCTCTGGTTCCAGAGATGGGGTTCTGGTTGGTATAGGGCAATCATAGGGTATTCCATTCCTCTTGCCATTGATGGGTTTAGGCTTGAGCATGTGATACAACTTTGTTAATGAGATCTGAGGGGAACTCTGCTGGGAGGTGATACTGGAAAAGGAATCCTCGCATCCAGAGAGATACATAGATAACCTGTCTATTTCTTCCCCAAGATGTGGTAAATTTAGATATGATGCTTAAGGTAACTGGATTAAAACAACATAGTCACACTACCTTTGGCTATTTTAGCCAATTTGGTTCAAGGAGGGATTTTCTTTTATGGAAATTCAAAGGTATCTTAACTGGTACAACCAGAAAAAGTAGTTGGAAAACTTTTGCAACCTTTAAGGAAAGATACAATAAGAATAAGAACCAAGAATTAGCTGTGGGACAGAGAGAAGCAGAGGAGTTGCAGAAATATTGAGTACAAAATCTAAAGGATTCAGCGATCAGAAAGGAGAAGAAAAGTTCTATACTGATTGCCAGGTTGCTGGTTTGGGCAGCTGATTATAACACATCAGGATGAAAATACTTGCCTTGTCTGGATAGAGGGGTTCTAGAAACTGCTGTTACTGATTTTCGAAATTGGTACTTTGGTTCCACTGCTAACGCTGTTACCACAGACACTGCCTGAGGAGCCCATTGCAATGGCTTCTCCAAGTTCCTCATCCCACTTATGAACACAAGAGTGTTTCTCACTTATGCCCGGGGATTCCTACTGAGTGGTTTCCTTATGAGAATTGCAGCACTTACTTGGCACTCAAGCATGTGTACCACTGAAGTATCAGGGAGTTCATATCAGTGGGGGCATACTTTGGCCAATAGGAAATGGCAGCCAATGGACAGATCCTTATCCTTTTCCCGGATAAACTATTACAGGATGGAGTGGCTGCCTGTGGCCGCTAAAAATGTCCGACCTAATGTCAAGCAAACTTTTTCATAAGTTGTGGCCAGCTCAGTAATGCTCTCCTCCATGCTTGTTCTCTCTTGTTCCCTTTCTCTGATTTCCTTCCCCTTTCTCATTCTCCTCTCTCCTTTCCCTTCCTCCCCTGTACTTCCTGACAAAGTGCCAGCACAGAAGCCTCTGCCCCATTTTAAGTTATAGAACTCGGGCTAAGAAACTGGTGGTAGTTATAGGAAAATCACAGTGTTTACTGACATTTTCCTGGGATCTGTCTTTTCTGCATTCTTAGGACTTTTCAGTTCTAAACAAGTTACCATTCTGGAGCTAAGTAACTATGTCAATGCATCACACTTAGGAAATTACATAATGAAGAGGATTTAGGCAGAAACTCTAAATTCATCAGAGCTCAACTTCCGGTTCAGTGTGAGAAAAGAGCAGGTTTTAAAACAGTACTGTGAAGCACTTATTAATTTTTTTTGTCTATGGGGCCGGCACCGTGGCTCACTTGGTTAATCCTCCACCTGCGGTGCTGGCATCCCATATGGGTGCCGGGTTCTAGTCCTGGTTGCCCCTCTTCCAGTCCAGCTCTCTGCTGTGGCCCAGGAAGGCAGTGGAGGATGGCCCAAGTGCTTGGGCCCTGCACCCGCATTGGAGACCAGGAGGAAGCACTTGGCTCCTGGCTTCAGATCGGCGCAGCGTGCTGGCCATAGCGGCCATCTGGAGGGTGAACCAACAGAAGGAAGACCTTTCTTTCTGTCTCTCTCTCACTGTCTAACTCTATCTGTCAAAAAAAATTTTTGTCTGACCTACCTGCTTTCTACTAACCTTATTCTTTTTTACCTACTTATAGTCTTAGCCTGGAAAACTAATGTTAAGTCAACCATTTTATAACTTGTTATAATAGAGAATCTTCTATATAAACCTCGAATAAATCAGTAGTTACCCTGAACTTGTTCTAGATTGAGAGTGAAAAGTTTGGAAATTCAACCTTAGGAGGTATCTAAAACTTTCATTCAGTGGGTAGGTTATGTACTAGGCAGAAGTTAACTTCAATCAAACAATGTAAATGAAATGTTAATCCTTCAAACCTCCTCTTTCCTTCCTGACCCCTTTCCCATGAACAGCTAGTACACAGAAAATATCACCATAGCAACCTGTTCCTACATGACTGGGTTTGCAAAATTAAGAGTTGGTCTGATCATCATTAGGGTCATTTAACAAATATTTCTGGTTCTCCCTGAAAGTACACAATAGAATTGTACTTCTCTGTCCTTCCCATAAGAATGACATTGGCCCATGTGATGTCATGGGCCTCTTTCAAGCAAGACCAGCAGAGGCAGAGATTGGAGTGATGCATACATAAGCCAAGGGACACCTGGAGCTGCTAGTGAGCACCAGGAGGTAGGGAAACAAGGAAGCATCCTCTCCAGGAACCTTCAGAAGGAGCATGTCCCTGCAGATACTTTGATTTTCAATTTCTTGCCTCCAGAATGGAGAGACAATCTGTTGTAATAAGCTATCTAGTTTGTAGTAATTTCCTAAGCAGTCATAGGAAACCAAAACAGCCTTCAAAGCATACGCCACGGAAAAGACAGAAAAATGTGTGTGCATGTGTGTGTGTAACATGTATATGTTATATGTATGTTAACAAAGATGGTTTTTCACTCTCACATCCTACTTCTCCCCCTGCCACAAGCATTCCAAAACTCACATTAATAAAGTACCAGTCCCTCAGCACAGAACATATGAAGAATGACTTTCTGCCATTCCTCAAATTACCATGTAGTATAGGTCTTGGATACACACAGATCTGAGTTTGCATAAAACTCTACCACTTGGTCACATATAACCCAAAAAAAGTCAATGAAACTTTTGTAGTTCCAGTTCTTTCATCTACCCCAGTAACCTAACACTATACATTGTGTTTGCTTGTTGTATGGTGTAGTTGTATGGTGTTGTGGCTCCATGCACCTGAACCTGACCCACATACTTGGGGGAACAGCCCCCTTAGGAGGCAGCACCAGCCTCACAGCAGGGAAGTGAACGCATCGGTGCTCCTCTCCAGCACCCTGGTCGCTAAAGCAGAGGACTGACCCAGCCTCTGTAAGTTGGACTTTGCAGGGTATGACATCACAGGGAATTCTGATGAGCTCACGGCTGCCTCCAGGTCCTAGAGCAGCAGCAAGAAGGTTCTAAGGACAGCACTCAGGTCAGTGCCGGGTGACAGCTGTACACAGGGCAGTGTCTGTGTCTGGCCACGCTGCTGTGTGCCGTCGCTCTGTAGCATGAGCCTGGACATTATTCTGGTTATGTATCCTCCAGGTCTAATTTTCTGATGTTCTGGTATCTTTTTAGGATTTTTTTCTTCTTCTTAAATTAGCAGAGTTTGTGTCTGAGGCTGGCAGGTAGGAATGTCAACTAACACACTGGGACTGAATGACAGAGAACTCAGCAGGAATCGGGAGTCATTCCCTTCTCCTCCTGTTTCCCTACATGGCTAGGAACAAGGATTCCACTACCACCAAGTTAACTACGAAGTCAGAGAAAGAAGTGAAGGGTGAGAAGAAATTAAAGAGAGCAAGATCTTACAGGCAGCATTTGTTCTGGTCAATAATTAAGATGAGGCTTCATCCATGTGCCAGGTTAACCAACAGCATGCAGTGTTTTAAAAGGAGAGAAAAACTTCAAGACAGGATTAGAAATGGACTCAGAGGCCTTGGACCAAATTGATGATAAATCCACACCAAAGAAAACTCAAATCAGAAGGAAGCTGGGCTCTGCAAACCCAAGTATCAGCAACAGTCTGAACAGGTTGCTTTGCATGTTTGTTGTTATTTATGTTTTCTTTGAAGCCTTGAAATCCCCGAAACCGTTCTGCCTAAGCCAGCCTCACATTCGGATGCACTAAGCAGCTGTTGCAACTGGGGATTCTCTCCTTTGTGGAAATGCTGATTTGAAAGAATAATAAGCTCTTGGCTCCTGCTTACTCTCACAAGTTTCCAGCAACTGGTACCCTGACAAATGAAGTGTCAAAACATTTCCAAATTAAAACCCCACAGCTCACTAAACCCCACACCCTCAGCAGGATGGACTTTCCATGCCTGCACCCAGCACACAGTTGAAGAAACTAAAAATAGCCAGATGGCAATTAGGAGAAACTCCATGGAAAGGAGATGGGGTGGGTTCCAGCAGGGTCAGCTTCCTGGATGGACTCCAAATGAAGTTCTCAGCCAGCAGTGCTCTGGCCAAGAAAGGATTTTCATTAAAACTGCATGGAGGTGGCAGAATGAAAACTCAAAACTTGAAAGATTTAAAATTATAGCAGAAGTGGAAACTATAGCACCGTTCTCCAAGACCATCAAAAAGAATACTACTTGGTAATATGTATTGAGTTCCTATTGTAGGTCACAAACTGAGCATTTCATACACACTTTATCATCTTGAACTTACAAGGATTCTAGGAAGTATCTACTCACTCCTAGAGATAAGAAAATCAAAGCCCAGAGATCGTAGACAACCTGAAAACCAGTAGTAGTCTATGGCAGACACATGATCAATGATCAAGCTGAAGTTTCAACTTAGCTTTCTGGCTCCAGAACTCAAGAGAGTAACCTTGGCACATCGCTGCCCCATACCTTTATGGGGATGCTTCAGTGACCATGATGTTTTCATCCCATCTTTAGGCCTAAAGAAACAAAAGTCTTCCTTAGCAATCTCGGTCCACATTCCCATGCTCAGTATCTCTCAGAGGTCATGGGTGTGGGCTCTAAAGTAAGACCCTGGGTCTTAGCTTGGCCTTTTCATGTGTTGTCATGCAAAATGGGGTACATTATCTAGGTTCCCAGGCTTTAGTTTTCTCACTTGTGAAAGGGCAGTAACAGTCGTCTTTATCGCATACAGTTCTGATGAAGGTTAAGGGAAACAGTGCATGGAAAACCCATAGCATGGTGCTTGCCTGAACTAAGCTCCTCAATAAATAACAGCCACTGGTATTGACTATTCTAAAACCATGCCCTTTTAAGTAGTCAATATCAATGACCTCTGAGGGAGTCAATTTCAATGAAGGAGAAGACAAGGGTTTACTGAAAACATAGCACCCTCCAGAGACACACACGGGTTGTTGTAAACTTGCTCTCAGTCTGATAAGAGAAAAAAAAAAAAAAGGGAATTTGGCTTCAGTGTGACCAGTCATCCTGGTGTGTCAGGGACGGAGGAGATTCCTGGGACACTAAAAGGAGGTAGTTTGCTCCTGTAGTTTTTACAGGGAGGGGACATTTCCTCCCAGGAGAGGGCAGCAAAGGACTGACAGTGTCACTTACCATTCCTCATTTTCCCCACACAGGAATGACTCATCTGACATGACACTGGGAAAGAGAACTGAGCATGTCCAGCCCCAGCACTTGGACTTGGTCAGCAGGCTCACCTGCCTGGTAAGTGTGCCCTTCAGTCTCCCGTGTGGGGAATCTGATGGGCAGGCTCTGGATCTATGTGGGTGAACAGCTGTTTGCCACACAACTGAGTGCAGAAGTTCAACTTGAGAGGAAAAAAGAAGCAGTTTTATTGGGCCATAGGTATAAGCTTTCTTCTCCAAGCAGCGATATTAATAATGAAGCAAGTATTGTTTATATCTGACATCTGTGTCTATTTCTAAACTGGTTCAGAACTCAAAGGGTGAGAGGGATATAATTAATTATCCACCATGTGATTAATTATCACCTTCATAAACCCCAACAGATGGATGCCTATTTTATTTCATTGGCTGAAAAACCTGTTTTAGGCAGGCAAGAGATGGGTGTTTTGTAGAATCAAATGACATTAGAGCTAGAAGTGGCCTTAAAGATGATCTGGTCCAATATCTCCATTGTTATAGATGAATATATATATATATATATATGTGTGTGTGTGTACATATTTATATGTATGCAATGGCCAAGTGACATAATCCAAATATCCAAGTAAGAAATCTGTGAAAGGCTTTTACAATGCAAATGATTGATGTGATCATTAGTTTGGGAAACTGTATTTAGAAGCTGGAACCAGAATTAAAAATGGATTGCAGAAATATAGAAAATAGATCCTAGGTTCCAGATTAAAACTAAGTCCTAATAGAATGAAAGAAGTTTCTCTCAACTCCAAAAAATATCCTCAAACCACGAAGAAAAAAAATCAATGGTAGTTCACAGTTTAATTTTGCTTTAATTGTACAAAAACCACCTTAGGCAACAAGACTGCTTACCACAACCTTAAATACCAGAGAAGATGACAAAAGAGACAAATCTTGCTCCTCCATCCTCATCCTACCCATCTCTCATAATCAGATCCTCTTCCTTAGGAATGTTTAATTCATAATTGATGTAACCAGGCAAATGCCCCACTGGCAAAGCAAGGTTCCTAGGCACCTCAAAATTTATGAGGAATTAGACCCTGTTACCAACTATAGCCATTTCGGGTCTTGCCTTGTCTCTAATCTTTTACCCTTGGTCAGTGGAGTACCTAGATGTAACTTTTAGAATGTGTCCAGTCTTGAGTGAGAGGAAGTCCACATCACCTTATTCCTTCCAATAACTGAATTTACCTGGACAGAATGCTTGCAGTAACTTCCTGAGAACTCAGAAAAGGAAACAATGCAGGCAGATAGAGGAAGAAGACTAGAATTTAAAACAGTACCGAGCTAGGTGTGAGTTTACCCCCATTTTCCTTTATGTGAACCCTGGCCTGAACTCACTGCACCAGAAATGGGCACCAAGATGTAGACCAAGAAGGCTCCTGAGGCCATCCCCTTGTCAGGTCGTACAGAAGCAGAGGGGACCCCGAATGTTCAGAGTGTGGGAATACTCTGTTTTTCCTCTGTCCTATTTTCCTCTCCTCTTCCTCCCTCTTCTCTCCTTCTTTTCTTTCCCTTCTACCACACTCCAGACCAGACTCTAAGAATCTTGAGGTAGTGGGAGCATCAGCCTGGAGGGGCCCAAGCTAGGAGGGAGGGAAACCTTCCTCTCTATTTAATAACGCTAACATTCTCAAAGCCAGCTGCCACCCTCCCCCAACCCCCAACCTTTTTATTTCCTGTGTTCCCTCTCTGCTTGATCAATATATAAACATGTCATGGAAGTGTGTGACAGAGCAAGGTTTTTGTCCACACCCTGGAAAGTGGTCCCAGGGAATCACAAAGGATCAAGAAGTTCATGGGAAAGATGGAGCTTGGCAAAGCAACTCCTTACAGTTGCCTTTACAAATTCCTGGGCTCACCCTCGATTTGTGCATGCATGGATCTGATATTAATTAGCATACCAAAACTTTGAGAACTCCATCCAGCTGCCAAACTGAATAGTGGGTGACACACACAGAGGACAGATCCAAACAGTACTTCCAAGGCACTGAAAACTGAAGTGACATGGAATGGACAGCCAATTATCAAATGGAATTTGTGGCCTGAACCTAACCATGTTGACTCTCTGCTACAACAAGAGTATCAACATTCTCCATAGAACCGGTTTAGACTAGTCCTAGAGTCTCATGATATATTCAAAGTGTAGAGGATACAATCCAGAATTTCTTAGCATATGAAGAATCAGGAAAATGTCAATTTCATTGGGAAACTATAACCTGAAGCCACACTGCAATGATACAGAGGTTAGAGAAAAAAAAATCAAAGCAGCTATTATTTTAAGAGTTCCAATCAGCAGTCATCAACATTGCTGAAACCAATGAAAAAAATGGGAAGTATTAGCCAAGAAATAGATAAGACACAGTGTCAAATGGAAACTTTGGAACTGAAAAAATACAATAACCAAAATAAAAACTTTACTGATGGGCTTGCTAAATTACGTTTGTATATATTTTAAGTTTGGTCTAAAGCTTTCTCTTTATACAGTGAACTATAACTTAACTTGGATGAACTATAGACTCTTCTACCAAGTAGCTGGATCTCAGCCAATCACATCTGGCCAACTGTTCAAACTCTGTTCACATAAAACAGCTGTGAACTGTAATCAATTGGGCTGTCTCTGTACCTCACTTCCATTTTCTGTATGCCACTTTTTTTTTCCCCTCTGGCTACAAATGTAACCATGAGACAAAGCAAACATTCTGAAGCATTTTGGTCTGGACTTCTGGCCAACTCTAGAACTGCAAATAAAGCCAATCAAAATCTGTAAAACCAGATTTGTTTTAATTTTCTCTTACCATTCTCCTTAGAAGAATGGAAACAAAAGAGGAAGTCTCCCCAGGTAAGCCAACTTCTCAAGGGGGCCACTTTTCAGTAGACCACAGATCTACCATTATTACGGCTGTGGAACAGACCAAGCATCTCAGAGTTTAGTGTTTTCTCTAATATCACATAGTTAACAGAGAAAAAAACAAAATAAAATAGGCCCTACAACCACTGGTTCCCCTGACCAGTACTATTGCCTCTGATATGAGTTGCTCAGTATTTTGAACATTTTGACTATCTCACTGGTAGAAGAATAACGGACAACAGTTGTATAACATATTAGCAGCGATTCATCATTCAGATCCATTTCATGAAGGAAATAAATGCATGCACATGTGGAGTCTATGAAAAAATTGAAATTGAGTATCTCATGAAGAGCTATTCATTACATAGCAATAAAGCCCCTAACCTGTTCTATGCACCAAAATGTAGTTCATTCAGCCTCTTGAGTTCCAGGCACTCAAAGCTTAATTTTTTTATTGAGATGAAATTCATATAACATCAAATTAACCATTTTAAAGTGTATAATTTAGCATCCCTTAATACATTTACTATGTTATGCAGCCATTAGCTCTATCTAGTTGCAAGACATTTTCATTGCTCCATTTCTAATTCCCTCTTCATCCCTGGCCCCAGTCAAGCTCTGACAACCAGTGGCATGCCTTCTGTTTTATTTATCTTTATATAAATAAAATCCCATGACCTTTTGTGACAGGTTTCTTTGACTTAGCATGTATTCGAGGTTTACCCACATTGATGTATGTGTCAGCATTTCATTCCTTTTGATGAACAGTGTTCATAATATTCCATTGTGTGAAGATGCCACATTTTGTTTGTATATTCATCAGTTGGTGAGCACTGGATTGTTTCTACTTTTTGGACATTTTGAATCATGCTGCATTTGTGTACAAGTATGTGTTTAAATGCCTGCTTTTGATTCTTTGGGATACACAGCTAGCAGTGGAATTGCAGGGTAATAGGTAATCCGATCAAAGCCTCATTTGGATTCTGTTCTTGACAAGTCTCCTTAACATGACATGAGATGGGCAACCTGCTACCAGCATTACCTTGTCTCTAAAGTCACTATGGTTCTGGAGGATGGCTCTGTGGTAGGTGGCTGTCCTCATGAAATCTTGCATCATGTTCTGCTGCTGGGAAATGCAGCCATAAAACTGTAAGGTAAAGAGAGGGAGAGGAGGAATCAACAGCCCATGAAGCAGCACTGTCATGCACATCTGGTTCTCACAGTCACCCTGATCAAGGCAGGTGTATGCTTTGACACACAGGGAAGCAGAGGCTGAGAGAGACATGGTGATTCACCAGCTGACACTAGCCCCACTTGATATTAGTGCCAAAGAGTCACGCCAGATTTTTTTCCACAATATATGGAGAATGTATACTATGAAATACAAATGCATGGATTCCAAAGTTGCTTTTGCATCAAAATAAACTCTTGCTTTAAATTTCATTTTTTTCTACAAACTATTAGCAGTACCTTCATTTTTATAAGATGTAGAATTTCAAGTAGATTCCACACTTCTGAAACCTGCTCTAGATACAGGGCTAGATTGTTCTGAGATAGGTGCTCAGGGTCCCTTCCTAAAGTGGAAGCTTACACAGAACAGGTGAAGAATAAAGAGTTGGGGCTAGCATTGTGGCACAGCCATCACCTGCGATGATGTCATCAAATACAGGCACTAGTTACAATCCAGCTCCCAGCTAACAGCCTGGGAAAACCAGTGGAAGATGGCATCCTGCCTCCTGGATTTCGCCTGACCCAGCCTTGGCTGTGGCAGCCATCTGTAGAGTGAGCCACCTGATGGAAGCTCTCTCTCTGTCTCTCTTCTCTCTCTCTCTCTTCTCGCTCCCTTCCTCCGTATCCCTTCCTACCCTTCCTCTCTCTTTCAAATAAACAAATAAATCTTAAAAAAAAAGAGTTGAGAGAGGAAAGGGTTAGGCCCAAAATATCAACTGCCATGAAGAACCCCTCAGCCTCGCCCCGAGAGGAAGATGTACTTGGCCAGAAGTAAGTGATGGCGCTAATTCTGATGGATAAAGAATCAAGCTGGGTGGCGTGATGTGGTACATATAAACTCATGGACACTGACAGTGATAAATAGCATCACTGTAATTGCCACTATTTAAGAGAGCTTTCTGTGTGCCAGACACCAAGCTAAGTGCTTCCCAGACATCACCTAATCAAATTAAATCATCACAACACTCAGACGAATTACATTCTTCAACTGAAGAAACAAAGATACAGCAACTTGCCCAGGTTCTAACATGTCAATCACTGGATGTACACACATAATTCATTCAATATTTTATTAATTTATCTATTTATAAGGCAGAGATATAGACAGACAGTGAAATCTTACATCCACTGATTCACTCCCCTGAGGCCTGCAACAACCAGGGCTGAGCCAGATAAAGCCAAGAGCTGGGTGTCTCCCAAGGGTGACAAGGGTCCAAGTATTTGAGTCATTACCTGCTGCTTTCTGGTGTGCACATTATCAGGAAGCTGGCATCAGGAGTGTATCTGGGTCTGTGACATGGGACACCTACACCCTAGCATGGAGACTTAAATCCAAGTGATACTATTACTGCTGGTTTCACTTTGAGACCTACTGCAATAGAATACCAACTGTCTCCTCTCCACCCGACTACGTGTGCTCCCAGGCGAGGGTCACCTTGAAACAGTATAACCAGGGGCCGTTTTGCTGACCTGGAAGTACTGTGCTGCAGATGCCTCTTCTGTCCGCTGGCTGAACACTGAACACTCCTTTTTCTGATTCCGGCATCTTTTCAAGATATTTGAAAATGCACTGAACTCTGCACAGACAAAGGAACAAAAAAAAATCCACCTTGAAAAATCTTCACCTTGAAAACCAGAGAACTCACTGTTGCACTATGCAAAAAAATTCCAACTGTGAAAACAGTAGAAGATGGAAACAGCATGTTCGGTCCTGAACACACGCATGAGAAGGAACGGCAAGGTGGAAATGGGTACTGCTCGGAGGCGTGACATCCCTATTTACACTTGCCAGACATATCTGCATTCAGAAATGTCAAGTGGGAGAGCAGAATGGGACACAGGCGGGGTCTGGGCTCCTCGAATTCTCCCAGTACTGTGCTCACAAAGCTCACGGGACTTTTCCTCAGTTTGTGCTCTGTGGAAGGTAATTATTTGATGATAAGTAAAAAAAAAAAAAAAACCATATCTGTGAATACAAAAAAAAGATCATATATGTAAAACCTCATTCTATCATCACAATGGAAGAATTCTTTTCTTAGTATTTGCTAGCTATATATAGAACTGGTAAATTACTAAGGATATATACATACCAGGGAATGCTTCCCATTATTTGGAGAAAAATGTGGAAGTGAAGGCTCAAAACAATCTAGAAGTGACATTACTAATAAGACAGCACACACAGTTGCCGAATGCTGTTACAGCTGCCTGAGAAATGGCTTTTGAAGTCTACCCAGCAGTGTCCTCTGTCTGTGGCCTCTTCCCTCTGTACAACAAGCATTATGACCAGGTTTCCATTTCTAGCTCACGCTTGAATCTTTAATGCCCACCCACTCTTCGTCAGCGACAAGCTCTAGTCCTTGCCACCCTAGATTCAACCTGTCACGTTCCCACCTGCCCCTGCTCCAGTTCCCTTCCGCATCCTGTCTTACTGAAAGGACACCTACACTCCTACCACACAGACGCATTACAGATTCCCCCATCAGCTTGGGCCTGGCCTTCACTTTGAACCCTACTTCTGTCAGATCACCTTTGGCATTCACTTCCCACTGATCCTTCCAGGCGCCATTCAACAGCTTTCTCCCATTGCTCGGTTCCAGAACACCACAGACAGAATTCGCTGCTATAACATTGTGGGTCTCAACATTCATACGCAGAGCAGAATCATCTGTAAAGATGCTTTTACCTGGAGGTACTGGGCCATCCCCTTACACCCGGTAATTTAACACTGTTAGTGGAGTCAAGAGCTGTTTTCTTCAAAAGCTGCTAGCGTAATTCTCATGCACAACAGAAGATGAAAACCTTTCATCTCACACTCTCAGTTTATCAATCATAAATTTTGAGAAATGACCAATGGACTTGTTGAACTTACTTTTAATTGAAGATCCAGTCCTATAGAGCCTGGGGCTTTCTGATGTGGGGACAGAGAGCTTGAAAAATTATATCTTGGTATAGAATAAATATCAGGGACCTTCAAAAAGTTTGTTGAAAATAGAATTAAAAGAAAACTTTATTTTAGCAGAAGAAAATTTTGAAATATATGCATGTGAAGTATCTTGATATTCCATGAAAAAATATATCATGATAAAACTAGGCATAGATTTCAAATTTTATGCCAAAATAAACTTATTTTTTAATTTCCTTTTTCATGAGCTTTATAAAGTATCCTCATATTTTAATACATGTAACTGCTATGCCCCACCCCTTGCCAGAAGAGAATACCATCTACTCCAAAAAAGTTGCAGGAAGAAAGAGGGAGGAACTGTTCAATGAAGTATAACTCTGAATTAAATTTATAGTGTATCCTGGACAGTAACTATTTCACCAGTTTGTAGAGAGGCTCATCCTTCCTGTCACGAATGTTCCTATGTGGATCTCTCTTTTACAAAAACACAATGGTTCTTTGGATAAAAATTAATTGTGGGCCAGGTGTTTGGCCTCATTTAGGAACCCCCTTTGTCCGACTCCTGATTCCAGTCAACTGCTAATGCAGACCCTGGGAGGCAGCAGGTGATTGCTCCAGTAGTTGGGTTCCTTTCACCCATGAGGGAGACGTGGACTGATCCCTCAACTCCTGGTTTTGGTTTCAGCCCAGTCCTGGCCATCGTAGACATTTGGAGAATGAACCAACAGAACGAAGCTCTCTTTCCACGGTTCAAAAAATTAATTAAAAATTCATCTCCCTCATGAAACTTTCTAAATTTTTATTTATTTACTGAACTTCATTTTATTTGAAAGTCAGAGAGACAGAGAGATAGAGAGATCTTCATCCACTGGTTCACTCTAAATGCCAACAACAGCCAGGCCTAGGCCAAATTGAAATTAGGCACCTAGAACTAAATCCAGGTTTCCCACATGGGTGTCAGGGACCCAAACACTTGAGCTGTCACCTGCTGCCCCCAAGGGTACATGTTACCAGGAATCTGGATGAGATGCAGAGGCACCGGGGCTGGCACTGTGGTGGAGCAGGTAAAGCCACTGCCTGCAGTGCCAGCATCCCATATGGGAGCCGGTTCAAGTCCCAGCTGCTCCTCTTCCTATCCAGCTCTCTGCAATGGCCTGGGAAAGCAGTAGAAGATGGCCCAAGTCCTTGGGCCCTGCAACAGCGTGGGAGACCCAGAAGCAGCTCCTGGCTTCAGATCGGTGCAGTTCCGGCTGTTTCAGTCAATCGGGGAGTGAACCAGTGGATCAAAGACCTCTCTTCTCTGCCTCTCCTTCTCTCTGTGTAACTCTGACTTTCAAATAAATAAATCAATCTCTTTTTTTTTTAATAAAGGAAAAAAAAAAAGCAGCAGCAGAGGCACCTGGACTTGAACACGACACTTGGATATAGTATGCGGATGTCCCAGCCAGTATCTTAAATACTGCACCAAATGCCCACCCCTTTATCATGAAACTCCCCAACAGCTCTTTGCAATTAGGCCCCCTATAAAGGAGATGACACAAATGATGGTTTAAAATAACAACAAAGGCAACACACAAAACTATAAAAAATTCACAAAATATAAGTCAAAGAGAAGAAAATATAAATGATAATCTCATCATCCAAATGATTATCTATTGTTATTTTGGTGTGTGTGAGTGTGTAAATTGCCAGTATACGAACCAGCACCCATAGGAGATGAGATCCAGGTGCCCCAGCCAGAGGCTTAGCCTACTATACCACAGTGGTGGCCCCGCCCCTACAGTTTTAAATTTTATGGTTATGCCATAACTCAACCAACTCCAAGTGGTTGGATTTCCAAACCCCACTCTAGGTCCACTATATCCAAATGACAGAGCCCAGCACTGACGTTTTTATCCATGTCCTTACTGATTTTGGTGACAAGACCATTTTGAGAATTCTAGTACACAGAACATGGCAATAGTCATACAATAGTGTCACATTATAGTAAAACAGATGCCGTTCCTTCACAGCATCCTGGTACGATAAACACGTTAATCAGTATTTCTGTTCTCTTACGACTCTTTTCTGACTGTTCTCTTTTGCGATATTTGTTGTAAAAATAACATCTATAAATACATCAAAAAATTTATAAATGCAGAAAAGAAAGCCAGATAGGAAAAATAACTTCTAGATAAAACTACTAATAATAGTTTGGGAAATCTCTCAGGAATTTTCCTTTATATATTTGTGTTTATCTCTTATTTACAGCAATATCATTGTACTCTCCTGTTACACAATCTGCTTCCTCACTGAACAATATATTATTAGCTATTTCTGGGCCAACACTTTTCACTCAACTACACATAAAGTTACAAAAGCTTTTAACTGTGGTCTCATTTTGCTCTTTTTTAATTTGTTCTCAGAGGCAACATCAGAGACTCAGTAGATCTAAATTTCAATAATGCTTTTGATGATGTCCCCTCAAATCCTAGACCTAATTCTTTGCTTACCAAACTCTACTGGGGGGTCAAAACTACTGAGTCTATTAAACTACTAATTTCCTATTTTTGCATTTTTCACTTTAAAAAGATCCTGGGCAATATTTACTCAGTTCCAGTGTCTTGGCTCATCTCCAGTTCTCCCTGAGCTCACAGAGATTGCTAGCAGTGATTTTCATCACCCATCTGTGTGTTCTCTGAATCCAGAGCATCTCTGCTGTTTGCACTTTCAAAGCCTATGGTAAATCAATTTGTTCAACAAATACTCTTTTGAATATTCTCTACAGTTGCAAGTCTCTATCCTTCAATAGAGATCTGAGCTTTTAATACAACCACTGATAATGGCTGCCTAATTTACTGAATAGCATGTGTGGTAAGTTGAAAAGCCTTTTTCATTAAAGAACAAGATTTTCACTATAAAGTTACACAGCTTATGCTGTACAGCTCATCAGTTGTCTCCAAAGGAAAATGCAGAAAATGCCATGTAACACTGAACTACACCAACACTCATGCAATATACAGCCTATAAAATAAGTACTCTTCTGGATGTATCAGTTCAACTGCTATATTTTAAAAACCCATCTTATTACATTATTAACACTTAGCGTGCTTAGGTTGCTATAACAAAATGTCACACATCGAATGGACCAGACAACAAAAAATTATTTTCTCAATTTAGGAGGCTGTGAACTCCAATCTCAAAGTTTCACACCAGGGCTCTCTCTTCCTGGCTTGCACAGGAATGTGTTTTTGCTGTTTCTCATGGCAGAGAGAGAGTCATAGGGTTTCTTGGTATCTCTCTTTCTAAGGACATTAATCACGGGGCTGGTGTTGTGGCATAGAGGGCTAAGCCACCACTTGCAACGCTGGCAACCTGTGTCAAGAGCTAGCTACTCCACTTCCTGTGAATACACCTGGGAAAGCAGTGGAAGAAGGCTCAAGCACTTGGGCCCCTGCCACCTATGAAGGTGACCCACATGCAGTTCCCAGCTCCTGGCTTCAGAATGGCCCATTCCTGGCTGTTGCAGCCATTTGGGATCTGGGGAGTGAACAGATGACAGTCTCTTTCTTTCTATCTCTCTGGCTTTTTTTTTCTTTCAAATGAATGAATGAATGAATCTTTAAGGACACTAATCCTATGGGACCAGACTCTATCATATGATTTCATTAAAATTAATTACTTTTTTGGCCGACGCCGCGGCTCACTAGGCTAATCCTCCGCCTTGTGGTGCTGGCACACCAGGTTCTAGTTCCAGTCGGGGCACCGGATTCTGTCCCGGTTGCCCCTCTTCCAGGCCAGCTCTCTGTTGTGGCCAGGGAGTGCAGTGGAGGATGGCCCAAGTGCTTGGGCCCTGCACCCCATGGGAGACCAGGATAAGTACCTGGCTCCTGCCATCGGATCGGCAAGGTGCGCCGGCTGCAGCACGCCGGCCGCGGTGGCCATTGGAGGGTGAACCAATGGCAAAAGGAAGACCTTTCTCTCTTTCTCTCTCACTGTCCACTCTGCCTGTCAAAAAAAATTAATTACTTTTTTTAAAGATTTATTTATTCATTTGAAAAGCAGAGTTACAGAAAAGCAGAGACAGAGGCAGAGAGAGAGAGAATCTTCCATCCACTGGCTCACTCCCCAAATGGCTACAACAGCTACATCTGGGCCGATCTGAAGCCAGGAGCCAGGAACTTCTTCTGGGTCCCCCACATGGGTACAGGGGTCCAAGGACTTGGGCCATCTTCTGCTTTGCGAGGCCAAAGCAGAGAGCTGGATCAGATGTGGAGCAGCCAGGACTTGAACCAACACCCAGTGAGATGCCGGCACTGCAGGTGGCGGCTTTACCTGCTATGCCACAGTGCCAGCCCCCTTAATGACTTCCTTATTTCAACTATAGCCACACTCGAGGCTAGGGTTCTGACACATGAATTTGGATGGGAAACAATTCCATCCATAGTAGGCAGTTTAGTCACAATTGTCTTATAATCCTGGCACAGGGACCAAATTTGGCAAATCAAACACAAAAGTCCCTTGTTTGATAAGTTCAAGATGTATTTATGGGATTGCTGGATTCAGGAAATCAAGAGTATGCAAGAACCATCTTCTGCCTCTGTTAGATTCTGTCACAAGCATGTCTTCTTCACAATTCACTCTCACTTTACTTTAATAGTTCAATAAAAGGGTGTAGATAAAGTACATGTCTGTGATTCCTCATGACATATAAAGATACCAAAAACACTTTATTAAATACTTCTTTAGGTATGAACAGACACTTAAGCGCTGATTTCTCCCTTCCCCTCAGCCTCTAAAAGAAAGGACTGCAGCAGGCAGTTTGGAGAATCCAAAAGCAGCAGGAGCATTAACAGCCCAGGCTCCTGTCTTTAGCAGCTCTGCAGGATGGGTAGCAAGACTGTGGGTGAGCAAAGTGAAGGGGTCTTAAAATCCAGCAGGAGAGGCTGGCGCTGTGGCACAGTGGGTTAAACCCCTGTCCTGAAGTGCCTACATCCCATATGGGTGACGGTTCTAGCCTTGGCTGCTCCTCTTCTGATCCAGCTCTCTGCTGTGGCCTGGGAAAGCAGTGGAAGATGGCCCAGGTCCTTGGGCCCCTGCACCCATATGGGGGACCTGGAGGAGGCTCCTGGCTTTGGATCAGTGCAGCTCCAGCTGTTGTGGCCATCTGGGGAGTGAACCAGCGGATGGAAGACCTCTCTCTGTGTCTCTACTTCTCTCTGTGGCTCTGCCTTTCAAATAAATAAAATAAATCTTAAAAAAAAAAAATCCAGCAGGAAACGCTCTTTTGAAGAACAGTTTCACAAGGAGCCCAGCTCCCTCCTGTTTTTGATGGAGGAGCCTTTGTTCCGCAGGCACTGTTTGAGTTTGTTGGAAGGACACTGTTCATTCTGCAGAGCCAGCCAGCTGTTTAGGATGCAGTGAAATCCAAACGAATGTGCACATTTGCCTATTGGCTCCTTCAGCTGCTGGGGTAGAAGAGGTAGGATATGGGGCAGAGCCACTGTTCTAGAATAAGGAGATCCCAGAGTGAGTATTTCCCAGAAGTGTAAAGGCAGCAAGAGGAGCACAGAAGGAAGTGGAATCAGGCATCGTTGCTAGTAAAAGCCAGGTCCTGCTGACCAGAGCCCAGGTTGTGAGTAAAATGAGAATTCTGTTCAAAGGGCAGGCCTGTCCACCCCAGCAGAACCACTGGTGCCCCTTCTTGGGTGGTAAGCCACCATGCTGTGTCATTTCACACCACCCATACAAAGATGCACTTTTCTGTACCACAGACATTAGCCAATGGCATGGTAGCTTCATGCAACAGTCATGATTCCAATTATTTTCCTTTGATTCTCCGACCTGATTTAAGTTTCGTCTTGTCAAACCATTATTTTTCAATTTTAGCACCCAGTTATCCTTGTGGATCAATACAGACTACTCTGACACATCATTTTCTTTCTGTTCTGTTCTTTGAAAAGACCAGATTGAAGGGATCTGTTTTTGTTTGCTTGCTTCTATTAAATAGCTGCTATTTACCAGAACTACTGTCTGTGGCTTTCCATACGGAGAATTTATTTACCAAGATTCTAGCACCTTCCTGTGCCAGAAAAGGGTAATACCTGTCTGACTACCTCAGCTGTTCTGGCCACATGTCCCCAACCTACACCAGAAAATACACCACTGACAGCATGAGACTCAGAGTGTAGATTTTTCAAAAATTGTCAAACCCCAGACACTGTTGCAGAACTGCTTCTGGGCTATCTTGAATAATTTACAAAAAGCCCAGTCTAATTCTCTCTAGCTAGCAGCCCGAGCTTGCCAAGTTAAGCTCTTTTTTACTGGGTGCCCAAAGGAGGAAAAGATACCCATTTTTCTGTGACCAGTAGACAAAGAAGAGAGCAATACTCCCCCACTTGCCCCTTTCAATTCTCCTCCCCCCAGTTGCACGTCTGGCTGCTTCCCCCTTGAGATGGATCTGGCTTACCATGGAATACACTGGTTCTCATCTCCCTAGATCCCTACCTGCTCGGAGCTGCATCTCAGGACATCACCCATGCGGGATCTATGTGACGGCAGCAGACACGAGGTCTATTTCTCTAAGCCAGCCCCTCAGTAGTTCTCTGCACAATGCATTGTCTGATCATTGCCATGCTGTCTGGGCATTTATTTTTCTTTTCTAACTCGCCCAATAGAATGTAAAGTAAAAAGACTTAAGTGAAGGTACAAAGATTTATTCACCCTTCATGCCTAGTGCTTTCTATAATCCCCGGCACACAGTGAGCACCCAGTAAATGCCACTGAATGTGTGAGTCAACGAATGAATGGAAATGTTGTTCTTTCTCCTTTTCCTCTTCTTCTCTTTCCCCACTTCTTCTGCTTCCTCCTCCTCCTCTTTCTCTTCTTCCCTTACCTCCCCCTACTTTTTCTTCTCTCCCTTTTGAATCCATTTCCACTCCCACCTCCTGAATGGCTCAGTTCCTCCAAAGTAATCACCTTAAAAACAAGAGTTGGTTTCTCACTTATTTCCTCCCAAATCAGTGGTGTAGAAACTTAACAATCTGGGCTCAGCCACTCTGTTTAAGAGAAAATTTTAATTGATCATTATTAACTAAACTCATGAACATCTGTCATTCCAGAACTATACGGCCACCAATTCAGCAACTCCGTCCTACCAAAATAGTCAACATAAGTCCAGAGTGAGACTTGTAGAAATTAAGACCCATCTCTGAATCCAATGTCAAGGCCTGCAAACAATGGAAATTGATCAGCTTTGAGTCAGCCTTGTCAAAACGCAAAGGAAAATCAGGTTTCTGTTCTCAGAAGACAGGAGAGTACACAAACACTAGGCAAATCCACAGATGAGCACTACCAAAAAACAAACACGGACTACAGTAGAAGTGGGGAAATCTGCATGCTTCAGGAGGCAAACCTGAGGAAGCTGAGCTATGGAAAACAGATACCCAGCTCCTTGGCTTCTGAAATCCTGGAGCTTGGGTTAGCCTACACGGAGATTTTACTTACATTCAGTCCCAGACCACTGCAAAGTTGATTTAATATGGCTCTACAACATATCAAATTCCTGACATGGACACAGTGGCCAGCTGTGTTTCCCTGTCCATATTTCCTGCAAGGATCTGGCTTGGCTCATAGCTCCTGATGTCCTGTTTATACCATCCAACCCCACTGTCAACTACCTGATTTGTTAAGAAGGGGCTGTTGATCAAAGGGTAGGTAACTCAGCCACAAGCAAAAGACCTATACAGTACAATCAAACTACAGCTGATTCTGAAGTTCTAATGGGGATGATAATTCTATGTCTTCAGTCTATGCTTGCTGTTCTGGAAGAATTATTGACCTCATTCCCTCATTCATGAGTCCTGGTTTGGATGATAGGCTACTGAGTCATCCTACCGATAAGATCATGTAGACTCGGCGAAGGTGGCCACGCTGGGACAAGACTAAGAGGAAGAGGCTGCTAAGAGAGATGTGGCAACTGAAAGTTGCAGGTGGGGAGCCTATTCAATACATGAAAACTGGAGGAGAAATACTATTCTCCCCACCATGGTTCCAGAAGACTCCATTTAACCACTTGAAATTCCTGCAGTTCCAGGAGACAAGTCATTACTGCGACTTCCCCTTTTTGAGTTGAGTTCTATTGCCAGCTTTGACTAGAACAGAAATTTCCCCCGCTGTGCAGGAATGCTCTTGGGATTATTTTTCCCCTAACGCACTGCCACTTGATCAAGGTTACTGAGTGTGCTTTTTTGTTTTGTTTTGGTGTTGAACTAACAATTTTCTCTGTTATCATGTTTTACTCATTTCAAGTGCTTTTAAAATATGCACCAAGCTTTTCTCAGTCCTAGAGGTAAATAAATAGGTCTAATTGCAATTGTAGCCATTTTATCACTGTGCTTTAACCTCTTACAGTAAAGACCATCCCAGATTCATATTATTTAGCATCAAGAATGAATTCCACAAAATCACTCAATCACTTGTGGATGACTAGACCTGTAGTGAGACAGAAGGGACTTCAGTTCACTAAGTGAGGCCAGAATGTACCTTCTGGTGTATTTAACATATATTCACAGAGAAATTCATTTATTTATGCGACAGCATGAGCTATTAATCAATTAGTTCTTGTTTCCTGAGAACCTCTGCATGCCTCGCAGCAAGAGAAGCAGCACTGCAAAACACCAAACAGGTGGCAAAAGGCTCAATTCCAACTCTATTCAATTTAAATAGCTTTTGAAGGGGCACTGGATGACCAAAATCAACATTTTTTTTAATGGTTGACTATACTCGGCTACCTACACTCCCAGGAGAGTTAACTTTGGGGAAGCATTAGTGTGATTCAATGTAAAATTTTAAACATTGAAATAACAGCATATACCTTCACTACATGATACATGGGGCACTCTATTATGCTAAGTGATAATCTCTCATAATAAGTAGATGTCAAAATCTCTCTGGGTTTTCTTTTATACACTACCCATAAATGAATGAGACAAAAAAAGCCATAAATTCAGTTGAGAAATTCTACACCTGTTGCAAAGCTACTTTGAAAGACACTAATTTGTAATTGAAAGACTTGAGGTTTCAAGTCACATAAAAAGATCGATCTAAATGATAGCTGCTTTGTTGTTTTTGCAATATGATTTTTTAAAGATTTATTTATTCATTTTCAAGTCAGAGTTACACAGGGAGGAGAGGCAGAGAGAGAGAGAGAGAGAGAGAGAGAGAGAGAGAGAGAGGTCCTCCATCCACTGGTTCACTCCCCAGTTGGCTGCAATGGCCAGAGCTGCAACGGTCTGAAGCCAGGAGCCAGGAGTTTCCTCCGGGTCTCCCATGTGGGTACAGGAGGCCAAGTACTTGGGCCTTCTACCAATTTCCCAGGCCATAGCAGAGAGCTTCATTGGAAGTGGAGCAGCTGGGACTCGAACCAGTGCCCCTATGAGATGTCGGCATTGCAGGCGGGGACTTTACCTGCTACACCACAGTGCCGGCCCCTGCAATGATTTTTAAGATCTAGCTCTCTTCCCATTCAAACACGGATTCAACAATAATACTAAACAGTGTGCTACTTAATCCTAGTCAAGAAATTAACCTCGTCTTCATTTTCTAGAGAGTAAAATGCACTGTTGTAGTTCTTAGTGAAGTGGCTCTACAGCAACTGGCCCAAACAAAGGATATGTGTTTTCAAAGCTTAATCTCTTCGCTTCTTCTCTTTCCTATTTCTACTGGTGGTCTAGTGGGTTACAGAATGAGCAAAGGCTAAACCAATTCCATAGGAATGCTTCAATTTGGCCAATATGTATTTCAAAATTCTCTGAATTTCTGCCTAAAACCTAAGACATGGCACACTTGGGTCTGACCTACTGTGTGGCAGCAATCAGCAAGAGGGAAGTAGCCACGGCCATCTTTCAGATGGGTACACAAACTCCAGTCACCAATGTTGTCCCTGTTTTCTCTTATTTGCAGCCAGCTCACTTCAGGCATTTCCATGGTCTGCCTGGGTCCCTCAGGCATTTGAATCTGTGCCTCCCAAATCCAAGGATCCATTACAAAACACAGTGGACAGCAAGTCTGTAATGTAGAGTATTAAGTACTTCCCTTCAATTTATAAGCACCATGAAATCATAAAAGCTAAAAATAATGATAGCCACTGTTTCGTGTTCTTTTCAACCAATTGATAGGTTTATTTTAAGGCTATAGATGTTGCTGAGTCTCTTGGGAATGTCCTTACTTGGGTATTTTGTGTGGATATTCATTAATATAGTTTAAAACTCTAAGTCCAGACCATATTAGGTAAGTTTTGGTCAATCAGTCACTATCATTACTCATCAACGTATTTTTATACGAATACAGTATTGTTCATTGGCCTCCAATGTGACTTCAGTTGTGCAAGAGATTGGATTCGACAATCCCCTCCCCCCTTACCTATCCCTACACCTAGTAAGGGTCTATGTGACTTCAGAATGTGAAGACTTATTCTGCTCAGAAAAGATGCCCACAGCATTCACTGTATTATCCTCCTTCCCTAACAAACTGAGCTAATCACCCCCTGCTCTACCAAGAGACCAACAGATTCAGCAATAGTTGAATCAAGACTTCCTGGTTAACATCCATCTGTCCTTTCTTCAAGTAGAACGGGAGACAATGTAGGCCCAAAGGCAGGAGGATTAAACTTAAGGACACTGGTTACCACTGTATGCTGTTATAACTATACCAGCAGTTCTTTATATGTGTGGCTTACCAGCAGCTCTAACTGAAACTCAGCTCTAGAATAAGCATGAAATTTAGAAATCTATTGAGAACAAAGCTCTTAAATGAATGCCAAGTCCTTCTGTACCCTGGTGTGAAGGCATGTTCCAAGTCTTACTGGGAAGTCACGTGGAAAATTTTCTTCAGATAATTAGAGAAGCTCTGCTTGATATATTTTGCTCACCTGCCATTGCTTCACCCTTGCAGCCATGGGGGGATCTTAGAAATTGATCCTGCTTCCTCTTTTGCTTGGATGCCAGGATGCTTAGAGCCAAAAGCATGGGTTGGCAGTTATATTTATGAGTCCTCTAGTATGAAGATTTGTGTTTTAATTTCCTTTTGGCCTCAGCCTTCTGTGTTTTCTATATTTTCCCTGATCTTGAACTTCATTTATATTTTATTATATAGATGTGTGAATAAATTTAAATTCTCTGTGACAGAAGTTGGGAGAAGGGCATGTGGGTAGATAGGTGTATGCATGGACAGGAAGAAGGATCAACTGATTCCATAAGCCTTATATGAAGAGTTCATGAAGACATAAAACTACTCTGCAATTTGCTGCCTCACTTTCCATATAATAACCCACCCTGCTCCGAACAGCAAACATGAGGACTTTGGAAGCAACAGCCTTGGTCCCATATGCTGGAAGCAGATGGGAGCTGCACTGTCTTCACAGTAGCAGCTGCCCAAGAACCAAAGTGAGGAGGAGGCGGTGGCTGGGGGAAAGGAGCATGCAGGGAGAGAAACACAAAAGAACAATCAAGAGGGAGGAAGGAGGTACCTCCTGCTGCCAGTCTCATCCAAGGTCAAAAACAAGCAAGCACATTCCGAGGGAGGGCTGTGCTTAGCAATATCTCGCATCTATGCTGTCATTTAATTCAATTTCCAGTGCTGAGGGTTATTTCAATCCCCACCGTATGGGAAGAGAGATGCAGACACTGTGTTCCTAGGTTAAACCAGCTAGGCCAGTGCTCATTCCAGTACCACTAGCTGCAGTACATATACCTGGAACTTTTAAAACCTAGGGCATCCCCGAAGGGCATGTTCTGCCTTGGAATCAGCTGCAGATGCCCCAATTGAAAATGACTGAGAAGACAAAGAGCAAAGGTGAAATCAACGTGTCTCGTATCCATGTAACCTAACAGGAAATTGGCCTTAGCCGGGTCAGGGGCTGGTGAGGCAGCAAAACGCTTCTGATCTCAAGTACAAACAAAACAAAGAAAAGGAGAGGTTTCTATGTGTAGCTGCAGAAGTTCCTTCTTTGGAGACAGTTCTCTGAAAATGAGTGATCCACTCTTCTGGGCTTGACAAAGCAGTGCCCAGAATGTACCCAGTGTGTCAAATATCTATTAATTATGCGATGTTCAATTTATCATAGTAAAGCAACAGGAGCACCCTGTTTATAAAACACTACACTGCAAACTTGCTCCTGTGCTGTCTACCCACAGACACATGCACATGCACCCAGACACGAGCGGGGACCTGAGCGAATCCCAAGAGGTATAATGTAGAAGTATGGAGTGCAAAGGCCGGGAGGTCTGATCCAAAGCGGCCCACCTGACACCCGGCCCTGGCTCTCCCCTATGCTAGTTGTGTGGCGCTGGAGGATTCCTGTGCCCTTATTCGGTTCTTTGTATAATGAGTACGATAATGCCTGTGCCCTAGAGTTCTGGTGAAGAAACATACATATTTTATATACACATACATAACGGTATATGGAGATACCTAGTACACACACACACACACACACACAATGGCACATCGTAAGTTCTAAGTGTTAGCTTCAGTTAGACAGTCTCTTATTTTTCTAAAGGGAAATGACTAGACATAGGTGTGAATTTTATCCAGGTGGTCCCTAGGGCTCGTCTCCACCGGAATTCTGTTTCCTTCACTATTACCCAAGGGTAGGATGGTCTTGAGTTTTTGTCTTTGAAGGCCTAGCACTGAAATTCCTACCAGGATGATGGAAGGAAGCCAAGAAAGCAGCTTTTCTTGGAAGACTGCATGCCTCAGAACAAGCTGAGCCAAGGGGCCAGAGCGCTGGCAGTGAGTCAGCTTCTTATGAAAAAGCATTTATTGATCACCCGCTGTGTGCTCGGCACAGGAGTGGGGGCTCTGGAGGAGGTCTAGGCACAAAATTAGAAATGAGCCTTCCACCCTCAAGGAATGTGTTGAGACAGAGCGAGAGCGAGAGCGACTGACACACAGGAGAACCAACACAAAACAACACTAGCGCACACAGATGGCGTGTGGTAATTTGTATGCACAGATCCAAGGAGACAGAACCCTGTGCATTCCATCAGGGAAGGCCGCCTAGAGGAGGCAAACTGAGTGAGAGGAAGGAGGCGGCATTTGGATCAGCAGAGAGGAAGAGGGAGGGGAAGGGCTGGAAGCAAAGCTTCCAGCAGGGAGATCTGGAGTCGGTGTGCAAGCAGTGATACGGCCTGGTATTCCAGAGTGAGTGAGTGTGTGTGTGTGTGTGTGTGTGTGTGTCTGTTGGGGGGAGGGGAGCTATGCATAATTGAAAAGATTAAAGCTAAACAGAAAGGCTGCTGGATAATGTGAGGTTAAATGTGAGGTTGGGTTTGTCGCCTCGAACAACTGGCAGCCTGTGTGGGTTTTCCAGAAGGGTCTGATGGCCACTGTAACAATTTTCTTCGCATTGAACCTTGGCCCTGCTGTGGACAGCCTAGCTGACTTGTTGATTATTTCCATCAAAATTCATTAGGTTGCAACAAGCCTATTTCTGGTTTCTTCACCATGAGACAAGACAGAAACTGGAACATTATAGGAGCCAATTGCTGCTACGATGACCAAGTCAGACTGTCCTGCTCAGTCATTCGAAGAGTTCCTCTCTATAAAGTGCACTGCAGAGTGCCTGGCATGACAGAAGCTCCTTCAAATTCTGCTCTTCCTCTCCTCTGTCTTCTCCCCTCCTCCCAATTTCTCTGTCTTCTTCTCCCCTCCCCCCAATTTCTCTGTCTTCTCTGTGAGTTAGGCAGTATCCTCAGGAATATACACCAGACTCCAGCGAGTCCAGACCACTGGGCCAGGGCAGCCAAGTATCAGCACACAGGTTGCGTACTGCACAACCCTCGTTTACAGCATGCTCATCAATTCGGAAGAGAACAGCACTCCTTGGAAGCATGTTTCCCAGCAGCCCTGCCCAGGTCAGCTTTTGGTGTCGTCCTCAACTCGGAAGTTCCTTTCACACTTCAGTATTCTAGAATAACCTCAAAAACCCTTCCGGCAATCACTGCAAAAGGCAGATCAAAGAGTGGACAGAACAGAATAGAAACTGTAACAGTGCAAAAACAAGAGAAGTAATTCCCAAGTTAACTGGCAGCTCTGGCATTTTTAAGTGTATTAGAATCAAAGGACCCTCCTAAAGGGTTTGCAAAAGAAGAATGGAGAGATGCTAACTTCAAAGGCCTGAGCTTGAGTCACTGCAGTGGAAGACATGGAGAAGGCTCAGAAATTGTTAGAAAATACCCGATCCAAGAGTGTGCCTGGTCAGCTGAGCACGGAACAGCACAGGATATGAGAGACACAGTACAGAAAAGGACGCGTGGATGATGTGGATTCAGGAAACACACTGCAAAGCATCAGGCCTGTTGCTAAGGGATTTATGAACTGTTTCTGAAGGTAAGATCAGCTCCAGGTGTCTGAACATCACTTTTGAATATTACCATTGCAGAAGTACATCCTATGATTTACACACTTCATATATATATATATATATAATACATAAAAATTTAGAAAGCTGTATGCTATTATAGCCATATAGGAATTCCAGTGATCTACAACAAAACAGTGTTATCTTTTCCCTTTAATGATTTAGTTGTAGAAGCCTGAAACTCAAGATAGGAAAATAGATCCCCAGGTGATGAACTCAGGATTCTAGCTGGTGGCCAGACTGGCAAGAATAAGGGAAGAGGAGGGTCCATTTTTAAACAGAAGACAATGCAAACACAGCAAAGCATAAATCACCACACTTTTCATCTCATTTGCAAAGGAATTGATTGCAGACATTTTATCAGAGCAGCTCCCATTCAACAGAAGGTCACCAATGACGAGGTGCTGCTTGCCACCAGCTCAATGGGACGGCCATACAAAGCGAAAGATGTGAGCTCGCCCTCTGTGGCTGCCGGGTTGCCGTGAGCAGAGGGAGAGCTGAGAGCTCTGGCAAGGACGGCAGTGAGCCAGACTTCAAATGCTGCAGCGCAGTTGCGGGCTACGGGGGATTCACAGGAGCACAAGACGTGGCCTCCCCGGGGCGGTCCCAGGTGGGCCTGCTTTCTCTTTGAGCGAACACCCTGTGCACTCCAAAACCCCAAGTAGCAGTCCTGCAAACAGCAAGATGACAAACTGTCACCGTGGTGCCTCTCTTGCGGCCAAGATCACTCTGCCGTGTGTGACAGTTATTGAAGCACAAAGGCACTCCCCTGCTAGGCCCCGAGCTCCTGGAGCGTGCAGCTGTGTCTGGCTCACTTTTGGCTCTCCTCTAGCGCCTGGTCCAGCACGTGGCCCACCGTGACCCCCCCAGCGAGCTGCACCGTGCACATCACATCCCTCATCTCACTGAATCCGCGGCCTCACTCGCCAGTATGCGCTCAAACAATCCTCATTTTGTAAATGAGGAAACCCAGGCTTGAAAGGTGAAATAGCTGATGTCAAGTCAAACAGGTGAGTAGTGAGAGCACCAGGGTCTACGCCACCCAAACCCAGGTTTTTAACAGTCAGAATACCCTGCTGCTAGGGCAGAAGTTGGCAAACTATGGCTTGCAGGCCATATAAAGCCCCTTGACTAGTTCTGTATAGCCTATGAATTAATAACTTTTTAAAATTATTTTATGTATTTATTTGAGAGGCAGAATGACAGAGGAAGAAAGGCAGGGAGGATAGGAGGGCTGGGGTAGGGGAGTGGACAGAGAAAATGCTCCCATCTGTGGGTTCACTCCCCAAGTACCTATAATAACTGAGACTGGACTGGACTAAACTGGGAGCCAGGGACTGTGAGTGGCAGGGACCCACGTAATTGAAACAGTTAGAATTAGCAGGAAGCTGTAGTCAGCCACCGGCACTGGGATTGAACCCAAGTATTTCAACATGGAATGTGGGAATCTTAACTGAAGTCTAATACCTACCTCTAAGAACAGTTATTATGTTTTTACATGGTTGAAAAATGGAGAAGGCTGGTGTTATGGCCTAGTGGGTTAAGCTGCCTGGGACACCCCAGCCATTTGGGTGCTGGTTCACATCCCGGGTGCTCCACTTCCAATCCAGCTCCCTGCTAATGCACTGGGCAAAGCAGTGGAAGATGGCCCAGGGAATTTTGCCCCTGCCTTCCATGTCAGAGACCCAGATGGAGTTCCTGGCCCCTGTCTTCAGCCTGGCCCAGGCCCAGCTCTTGCAGCCATTTGGGGAGTGAAGCAGCAGATGGAAGGTCTCTCTCTCTCTCTCTCTGCCCCCCCATACCTGTCAATGAAATGAATAATTTTTTTTAAAAAGGAGGTGACAATATTTTGGGACAAATGAAAAACTATATGAAACTCAAATTTTAGTATCCAAAAATAAAGTGATATAGGAATGCAGCCACATTCATTTATTGATATATTGTCTATGTCTGCTTTCATGCTACAGTGGCAAAATTGAGTGGCTGCAACAAAGCCCATGGAACACAGAGCCTACGGTATTCACTCTCTGGCCCTTTTATAGCAAGGTTTGCTCATTCAGCTCTAGACACAGACAGAGCAAGAAGGAAACATACATCTCTGCCCAGCTGTGCAGACAGACTGGCACACAAGGCCAAAGAAATCCTGAAATGATGAGGGTCAGGTCATCCAAGTAGCATCTCCACCTTGAACGCCATGGCTACAGCTTGGATGCATCTGGAACCAGTGAGGCAGGCCTCTGGCTCAGACCATTGGTTGACAGCAAAGGTAGAATTAATGGCAGTTCTAAAGGTCAATGAAAATGCTCAATAAGCCATTTGACTGATTTGGCCAACTTGCAAGCAATATGGATCTTCCAGATGACTGGGCTCTGTAGATATAAAAATTGCATTTAGCTTTGAGTAAACAATCTTTCCTACCGAACCCTTTGTAGAATACTCAAAAACCTGCAGCAGTGACAGATTGGAGCATCCCCACCCTCTGCTGGAGATGCTAATTGACCACTGCTTTAGCCAGGACACAGACAGCAGGGAGGGAGGGAGGGAGGGAGGGAGGGAGGGAGAGGGAGCGAGCGAGCGAGCGAGCCAATTGCCTGTACACTTCAGCAGCTGCAAGGATGAAACGGGCTTAGTTTGGCCTTCTCTCTCCCCAGCCAAGTCAACATGGGGAAGTAGCCCAGGGGTGCCCTGGAAGGGCTAAACCAGACCTGGGGTAGCAGGCTCAGGAGAGATGAGACTGTCACCTGTTTGCCTCTATGTTTTGTTCTGTAAGTTTTTAAAAAAATTTATTTGAAAGGCAGAGAGAGAGAGAGAGAGCGTGCGCAAGAGCAAGCTTCCAAACACTGGTTGCTGGTTCACTCTTCAGTCACAATGGCCAGGACTAGGCCAGGCCGAAGCCAGGAGCCAGGAATGCCATCCGGGTCTCCCAAGGGCGAGTAGGAGCTAATCACGTGGGCCATCTTATGTTGCTTTTCCCAGTCACATTCGCAAAGAGCTGCATTGGAAACAGAACAGCAAGGACTAGAACCAGAACTCACGTGGCATGCTGGTGTTGGTCAAGGCAAAGAATACTCAAGTCCAAGGAGGAGCTGGGACCAAGTTTCATCAAAGCAGTTCTTCCCAGGCACCCCACGCAGGATGTCACTCATTACATCGTGGTAATCTATGGCCACTGCTCAGTATGAAAGTTACTCCAGGGGCTGGTGCTGTGGCGTAGGGGGTTAAAGCCCTGGCTTGCAGTGCTGGCACCCCATATTCAAGTTTGAGTCCCAGCTGCTCCACTTCTGATCCAGCCCCCTGCTAATACACCTGGGAAAGCTGTGGAGGATGGCAGAAGTTCTTGGGCCCCTGCACCTGTGTGGGAAACCGAAAGAAGCTCCTGTCTCCTGGATTTGGATCTGTGCAGCTCTAGCCACTGTGGCCATTTGGGGAGTAAACCAGCATATGAAAGATCTCTCTCTTTGTCTCTCTTTGTAACTCTTTCAAATAAATAAAATAAATCCATTTTTTTTAAAGGAAGTTGCCCTAGAAGTGTACAGTGAAAGGAAGGAGAAGGGAGCAGCAACCAGACCCTTGGGAAATAAGACGGCACAGTAAGTACAGCACAAACTCGGGGGCTAGCGCCCGGGCTTCTGTTTTGCCACAGACACCTCTGTTCCCTGTGTGACTGCCATCTGCTCACTGAATTGGTGAGCTACTCTGTAAAAAGGAACTAATAGAATTAACTTGTGAGCCTTCTATTCTGTGTAAGACAGGATTAGGTTTGCCTGCATATAATAACCACAAAAAATACCCACAGTAGCTTAAATGGGTTAGCAGTTTGTTTTTCTCTTACATAAAACAAATCCAGAATTAGGCAGTCCACGGCTAGTGTAGCGGTTTCACAGTCACATTGTCACAGGACCGTAAATCCTTTTCCTCTGGTACCTGCAGCACACTTCTCATGTTCAAGGTACCTCACAACACAAAGTGACCGCTACGCTTCTGGTCACCCTACCTACCAGGCATTAAAAAGCTGAAAAATGCCAACGGATAAATGGCACAGGTCCTATATAAACCGGTCCCTGTTCAGGAAAATTTCCCAGAAACCTACCTAGCAACTTCAGACACCATCTTTATTTGCAAGGCTGGCTGGCAGGTGCAGATGTTAATGGCAACCACTGATAATAAAGGACATTTGTTAGTGAGGAATATGAGAATAGAATGGGATGGCAACTTGTAGTCTTGGCTACAAATGCCTATCTCAAGGCTGCTGCTGTTCCCAATGACCGAGTGCAAACGGAAGATGCTGTAAAGCTGCAGAAGGCCAAGCAAATCATATCCACATTCCTTGGCTTCTCACACAACGCTTGAGACTGCGCCCCCTTCTGTTCGACCAGCCCAGGTATCCTCTCCTAGAAGCCTGCCTGAAGCTCCAGGCTGGGCTTAGTGCCCCTTGGTTATGCTCCCACAGTGCCCTGTGGACACTCTAGCTCCTCATTTCCCCCATTACCTGTAATAGCCAGTCCCTGCATGGATCTTTCCAGCTACCCCTGTGCTGCACAACAAGCTACCAGCCACATATGATAAGCTCCTGGCCCAAATCCACCTGTGCTGCTAAGGATAAATGGAGCTGATCCCAAAAATATGGCACAAAATAAAAAGAATATAAAATATTTCATTAATATGTTTATGATTTCATGTTTAAATAATGTTTCAGATTTACTAGGTTCAACGACACACATTACTAAAATAAACTCACCTATTTCCTTTGGCTTTTTAAAAATGTGTATGCATGTGGCTCACATTCGTGGCTTACCTCCTATTTCCACTGGCTGCTGCTTTAGTGTGTGGGTTCCAGCAGGGTAAGGACCGGGTCTCATTGATCTTGTGCCTCTGGCATCTGCATGGTGTCTGCTAATTAGGAGCTGGTCAGTGTCATATGGAGGATGAAATCTTGAGAACTAATTCAGGTAACAGGGACAGATAAGAGCAGAAAAGGATGATGTTCTGGCTGAATGCAAGTGGGCAAAACTCAGGGCCTTGAGAAAGCCAGGGAAGAAGCAGGGTGTCCTCTGTCATTTGCTGGCTGGTGGCAGCCCTGGAATCACATAGGTGCTGCTTGAAATCCCAATAGTGGTATTAGTGAACGACCTTGACAAGCATCATTCACCCGAATCCTCAGTTTCTTTGTCTATTAACCAAAGATGACTATAGCACTGATCTCATCACCTTCGAAGGAGACATAAAGGACCCGGAAGCATAATGAATGATCAATAAATGTTCGCTCTTTTTATTAGTTTTTATGGGCGTGTTGTGATGGAAAAGCAATTTTTAAAAAGTTGCCTGAAGCCAACCAGCATTAAGTCATTTCCCTGCTGAATATTAAAACAGAACTTTTATTCTATGATGACAAAAATAATTTGAGCTGGCAGATGGCATTGTGTTGTCATCTACTTTGTTGCTTGGAATTGAATGGATTAGACACAAATACCACTGAACTCTTTCCTCGTCTGGAAGGCGCCTGCCTCTGAGATTTGCTGCAGCGTTCTGGGTGTTGAATTGTCCTTGCATCCTGGTTTGATGGCACAGCAGGGTGAATAGATGAACAAGTTGCCCTGGCCAAATCAGGACAGGTAGCTTATACCTGTAAGATAGAACCCTCAAATCTCAGGGGCCCACTATAGGGCCTCTGCTTCATATAGTCCTCACCCAAGGACCCAAGCTAGAAAGTGCCAGGGATCGTGGATGCCAGAAAACAAGATCATGGTGATTCCTGTGAAGGATTCTTTTTTTTTTTTTTTTTTTGACAGGCAGAGTGGACAGTGAGAGAGAGAGAGAGAGAGAGAGAGAAAGGTCTTCCTTTGCCGTTGGTTCACCCTCCAATGGCCGCCACGGCCGGCGTGCTGCGGCCGGCGCATCGCGCTGATCCAAAGCCAAGAACCAGGTGCTTCTCCTGGTCTCCCATGCGGGTGCAGGGCCCAAGCACTTGGGCCATCCTCCACTGCACTCCTGGGCCATAGCAGACAACTGGCCTGAAAGAGGGGCAACTGGGACAGAATCCGGTGCCCTGACCGGGACTAGAACCCGGTGTGCCAGCACCGCAAGGCGGAGGATTAGCCTAGTGAGCCACGGCACCGGCCACCTATGATGGCTTCTAAAACTTGAAATGACACTTCTCTTCTGTTCACATTCACTGGGTAAAGCAAGCCGTAGTCCACACCTAACTTCAAAGGAACAGAGAAAAATATTCAGGGGATTTGACAAATAAACCAGTGAAAACTTAATTGTACAAAAAATTTCTATCTATAAAAAAGCTTTAATATAGCTCAGTGCCTTTTCCTCTAAGATCAGTGGATCTGGGATATAGTGAAATTTCCTGAGAGGCCATGAATCAAATTGGTTTTAGGGATCACCACTCTACCAGGGAACGAAAGGGAGGCTCCTTAAGTGAGAAGGTGGGAAGGCATGGGGAGGCATGTATCTAGTAACAACAGTGCGCAAGACTCCTTCTGGGAGGACAGCATCACCTTACTTCCAAAACCAGGGAAAGATACAACAAAGATTTTAAATGCTTTGAGAAAAATTTAACTAAATGTGTGGAAGATCTCTATGACAAAAATTATAAAATGGTAAGGAAAGACATGGAAGACACAACACAAAAAAATGGAAAAATCTTCCAAGTTTGTGGATTGGAATAATTAATATCATCAAAATGTTCACAATACCCAAGGCAATTTATATAAATACCAAGGACGTTCTTCTCAGATCTTGAAAAAAATCATCATAAAATTTGTATGGAAACTCAAGAGACCCTGAACAATTACAGCAATCTAAAACAATAAAAGCAAAGCTGGAGGCATCACAATGACATATTTTAAGACATATTTCAGGGCAGTTATAATCATAAGAGCTTGGTACTGGCAGAAATATAGACATGTGGACTAATGGCACACAATAGAAAAACCAGAAATTAATTCACACCTCTACAACTAGCTACTCTTTGACAAAGGAGCCAAAACCAATCCCTGGAGAAAGGACAGTCTTCAACAAATCACGTTGGGAAAACAAGATCTCTGCATGCAGAAGTATGAAACAAGACCCCTACTCACAGTGGGTCAGGGATTTAAAACTACTACTGGATACCATCAAATTACTAAAGGAAAACACTGCAATACAAAGGCCTAGGCAAAGACTTCTTGGAGAAGACCCCAGAAGCACATGTAATAAAATTAAAAATAGATAAATGGGATTACATCAAGCTAAGAAGCTTCTGTACAGCAAAGGAAACACTCAACAAAGTGAAGAGGCAACTGACAGAATGGGAATAAAACAACTTGCAAACTATAAATTTGATAAAAGATTAATATTCAGAATAAATAAGAAACTTAGCAACAACAAAACAATTCAGTTAAGAAACAAGGGACATGAACATAAATTTTTCCAAGGATGAAATACAAATAGTTAACAGACACATGAAAAGTGTGTTCAGGATCACTAGTCATCAGGAAATGCAAATAAAAGCCACAATGAGGTTTCACCTCACCCTAGTTAGAATATTATCATCCAAAAGAAAACAAAACAACAATGAAATAAATGTTGGTGAGTATGTAGAGAAAAAAGTACACTAATGCACAGTTGCTGGGAATGCAAACTGTTATAATCATTATGGAAGACACTTTGGAGATTCATTAAAAACTGTGTGACAGAGTTATCTCACTCCAGGGAATATACCCAAAAGAAATGAAATCAGCTTACAAAAGAGTTGTCTGTACCCCTCCTCAATTCACAATAGCTGAGATAGGGAATCAACCCAGATGCACACCTACTGATTACTGGATAAAGAAAATATGGTATGTACACCTGATGAAATCCTACTCAGCCATAAACAAGAATGAAATATTTTAACAACAAAATGGATGCAACTGGAAACTGTCAAACCTAGTGAAAGAAGCCAGAGCCAAAAAGACAAATATAATGTATTTTCTCTGATTTGTGGTAGCTAATATATAGACACCAAAAAAAAGTCTGAATGTATAAGAGTGAAATTGACACTATTTGATTATCATTTATAGCCCTTGGCTATATTCCTGTGGAACAGTGGTCATTCTACTTTTTACTTGTTGAATACTTACAACTTAATGGAATACTAAGTCTGTGATAATAAAGTAAATTTGAAATATGCTATTACAAAAATTCAGAGAAAAAAAACAGAAAGGAGGACTGAAGGAAGAAATATCCTTATGTTCTTAGAATTACATCTTTGAAATATATGGAATATGGGGCCGGCGCTGTGGCGCAGTGGGTTAACACCCTAGCCTGAAGCGCTGGCATCCCATATGAGTGCTGGTTCTAGTCCTGGCTGTTCCTTTTCTGATCCAGCTCTCTGCTATGGCCTGGGAAAGCAGTAGAAGATGGCCCACGTCCTTGGGTCCCTGCACCTGCATGGGAGACCCAGAAGCAGCTCCTGGCTCCTGGCTCAGATAGGCTCAGCTCCAGCTGTTGTGGCCATCTGGAGATGAATCATCGAATGGAAGACCTCTCTCTCTCTCTCTCTCTCTCTCTGCCCCTTTCTCTCTGCCTCTCTCTCTCTCTCTCTCTCCTTCTCTCCCTGTGTAACTCTTTCAAGTAAAATAAATAAAGTATTTTTAAAAAAGAAATATATGGAATCTTTTCTCTTCATATTAATAGAAAATATATTTAAAAAAAGAAAAATCACTGAATGAAAATATATCCCCTACATCTTGCACAGTTCCTGAAGGGAAGAAGGGTTTAATACTGAATACATTTTTTTAAAGATTTATTTATTTGAAAGTCGGAGTTACAGAGAGAGAGGGAAGGAGAGACAGAGAGATCTTCCATCTGCTGTTTCAGTCTCCAGATGATCATAAAAGCCAGGGCTGGGCCAGGTGGAAACCAGAAGCCAGGAGCCAGGAGCTTCTTCCAGGTCTCCCATGTGGGTAGCAGGGACCCAAACAGTTAGGCTGTGTCTTTTGCTGCTTTTCCCAGGCCATTAGCAGAGATCTGTATTGGAAGTAGAACAGCGAGGACATGAACTGCTGCCCTTATAGGTTGGCAGTGTCACAGGCTTCACGCTCTATGCCACAACTCTGGCCCCCTGTGTACATATTTCCACAAAAATGAATGATAGGTGCTATAAAGTGACCCCATTTAAAACATTTAACAACAGCTTCTTTTCATTGATACACAGATTAATATTTTTAAAATAGTTGTATGTTATTCCATATCATTCAAAGCCTAAAAATGAATTTTCAGTAATTCTGCTATTATAAACAAAGATTTCATGTTGATACCTTCTAAATTTTATTTTGCCCAATTTATGAGTATATTCATAGGTTAAGTTCCTATAAATAATATCAAAATATGTGTAGAGGTTTGTGTTTCACAGTGATTAAGAAGTTGCTTGGGGGCCGGCGCCGCGGCTCACTAGGCTAATCCTCCGCCTAGCGGCCCCGGCACACCGGGTTCTAGTCCCGGTTGGGGCGCCGGATTCTGTCCCGGTTGCCCCTCTTCCAGGCCAGCTCTCTGCTGTGGCCAGGGAGCGCAGTGGAGGATGGCCCAGGTGCTTGGGCCCTGCACCCCATGGGAGACCAGGAAAAGCACCTGGCTCCTGGCTCCTGCCATCGGATCAGCGCGGTGCGCCGGCCGCGGCGGCCATTGGAGGGTGAACCAACGGCAAAAGGAAGACCTTTCTCTCTGTCTCTCTCTCTCACTGTCCACTCTGCCTGTCAAAAAAAATTAAAAAAAAAATAAATAAAAAAAAATTAAAAAAAAATAAGAAGTTGCTTGGAACACCTGTTTCCCACATCAGAGTGCCTCAGAGTGAGTTGACTCCACTCCTGATTCTACCTTCCTGCTGATGCTTACCCCAGGAAGCAGCAGGTGATGGCTCATGCATCAGTCCCTTCCACCCACAAGGGAGACAGAGACAATGCTCCTGGCCCTTGGTTCAACCTGGGTCAGCCTCTGCAGTTGTGGGCATTTGGGGAGTACACCAGCAGATGGGAGCTGTCTCCTCCCAGTCTCTATCTTCTGCATTTCAAATAAGACTTCAACATTTTTGAAGATATGTAAATTTCTATTTTTGAAATATTTTATCAAATTGCCTCAGTAGAGGCTGTATCCTACTTCCACAGGGTTACATGATAATGCCAATTTTCTAACATCATCAACAAAATATTACATTAACAATTTCTTAATGATAAGTAAATTTAACTGATTTTTTCTATTAAAACATTTTTTAACGTTAACTTATTACATTATACAAGTTTCTTTGGCACATCCAAAAGAGTTAAGTATTTGGGAACAATTTTAATAAATAAAGGGAATACAGATATCGATGGTAGGCACCATCTGTCCTATAACCAAACAAATTTACTCTGTGAAGGCGCTATTAGTGAAATGTATTTAAAACCCAAACTATAAAGATTTTCAAGTTCTATTACTTATGCCCCTCATCCTCCTTCTTGTGCTATTGTAAGATAACTTTTTGAATAGCTCCAAAACTCTTAAATATTTATGTCCTTAGATACCAGTAGATTGATCGATTTATACATAAATGAGATTTGTTCCCTTGTAGCTCTTAATATTCAAATTATATTTTTCTGACTTTACCACTTATTATTTTAAAATGTTTATTATAAACATCTTCAAATATGCACAAAAATGGTAAATATAAAAAATTCCATTCCAAATTTATTAAGATCTTGTCAGTCAACTAATCTCTACTGCCACTTAGGTTTTTTTCTTTGTAGTTGGACATCTTAAAGCAAATTCCAGACACTATGTCATTTCATCCATAAATATTTCTGTAGAATGCAGATATATTGCACACGTTCAGCAGAAACAGGGATCAGAGAACATGGTTACTGTAATAAATATGGAAAGCAGGGAAGCATGGAGCAGTCTTCTTCAGCTGGGCTTAAGTGAAGTATGAGTGTTCCCCGTAAGGGAAAAGAAATAAAAAACAACTCCTAGGAACTTGGAGTGCTTACTTTTTCTTTTTTGAGTAATTATCTCAGCCATAACCCATATGTACCCATTGGAACATCAACTTTCATACTGCAAGAGGACACAGAATATAAGCAAATCCAGTTATAGTCAGGAAATTCCACCTTCCTGTCTCAATAATTGGTAGAACAGTTGAACTATGAAACATTTATAATCAAGCAGCTTGATCTACCTAATAAGTAAAGAGCTTCCCTCACAAAAGTTACACATATTCAAGTACACATGAAACAGTCACCAGGATAGACCCATATTTGGGCCATAAAACACACTCCAATAAATTTTAAAGACACTGATAAAAATCATATCTCAGATCTCACACCAAAAACATCACTAGAGATCATTACAGAGAAAATCCACAAATACTTGGAAAATAAACAATAGACTTCCAAATAATCCACAGAGCAAGAAAGATATTCTTAGTCAAAGACTTGTTAAATTAAATAAGAATAAAAATCATAAAAGGATTTTCAGTTATATGCCAAGTAAAACAAAACATACTGAAATTTATGGGATGCTGGCAGAGCCATGTATTAAAAGAAACACAAAGAATTACATATGACTATTAGAAAAAATGAAAGTGATCAAATTAATGATCTAAGCATCAACCTGAAGAAGTTAAGAGGAAGAAGGGTAAAGTAGACAAACAAGTAATGAGAAGGAAGGAAATAACAGATAAGAGAGAGAATCAGTAAACTACAAAATGGATAATGTAGAGACAAATGTATGAAACCAAAACTGTCTCACTGAAAAGGCAGTACAGTTATTAACCCTCTAGCTAGGCTAAGCACAAAGAAAAAAGAGATAATACCTATTACCCACTAAAAAATGAGATAGAGGATATCAAGACAAATAAAAGCTACAAAACAGATTATTGCAAATAACTTAAGAGCAACTAAACTCACAATCTATAAAGATGGACAAATTTCACAGAAGACATGATTAACATTTACTCAATATGATAGTAGACACATTAGATAGTCCTCTATGTATTAAAGAAAATGACTTTGCAATTAAAAAATCTCACAAAGAAAACTCAAGTTGTAGTTGGTGTTATTCACTAATTCTAGCAAATATTGAGGAAATGACAACAATTCTATACATACAGTTTCCAAAACTGGAAGATAGGTAACAGGTCACAAGCTATTGTGTAAGACCAGTGTTACACTAACACACCAAAGAAGCAAAAACAGTGAGAACACTACCAAGCAGTAACTAACAAACACAGAGAATGTTAGCCAATCTATAAACACAGAGAATGTTAGCCAGTCTAATCCAGCAATAGATAAATCATGACAATGAAGCTTACCTCAGAAATTAGAGTTGTTGGTTTTCAGAATGCTTTGTTTACTTATTATTTAATTTATTTCAGAGGCAGAGATACAGAGAAAAAGAAAACTCCCATTCACTTGATCACTCCTCATATGCCTACAACAGCCAAAGCTGGGTTATGTGGAAGCTGGGATTGGAGAACTCCATCTTGCTCTCCCATGTGGTTGGCAGGAACCCAGGCATCTGAGCTGCTTCCCAGGCTGCACATACTCAGAAAGGTAGAATTAGATTGGAGCCAGGATTCAAATAAAGGTGCTCTGACACAGGAGGTGAAAACCCCAAGTACAATCTTAACTTCTAGTCGAACGCCCATCCCTCAAGGTTGTTTAGCACTCAAAAAGAAAAAAAAATCATTAAATTTAATTTACCTTTTTTTTTTTTTTTACAGGCAGAGTGCGCAGTGAGAGACAGACAGACAGAAAGGTCTTCCTTTGCCGTTGGTTCACCCTCCAATGGCCACCGTGGCCAGCGTACCGCGCTGATCCGAAGGCAGGAGCCAGGTACTTCTCCTGGTCTCCCATGCGGGTGCAGGGCCCAAGCACTTGGGCCATCCTCCACTGCACTCCCTGGCCACAGCAGAGAGCTGGCCTGGAAGGAAGAGGGGCAACCGGGACAGAATCTGGCGCCCCAACCGGGACTAGAACCAGGTGTGCCGGCGCCGCAAGGCGGATGATTAGCCTATTGAGGCGCGGCGCCGGCCTAATTTACCATTTTAACAAACTAAAAAAGCATAATTATTTCCATAGATTCAGAAAAACCATTTCATAAAATGTATATTTAAGATAGCAACTCTCAAACAATTGGGAATAGAACGAAAGTTCCTCCACTTATTAATGAAGGGCTTCCCCTGAATTCATCAACACAGGAGTCATCACTGTAGGAGAAGCCCTTGCTGGCCCAGAAAGGAGAGCAAGCTAGGGAGAGGGAAGAAGGAAGAGAAGTTGGGGAAGAGCAGGAAGTCAGAGGAGGGAGGGAGGGAGGAATGAAGAGGTACACAGACAGGGAAGGAAGAAATAAAACTGTGTGTGTGTGTGTCCTCAGATGATATAACCATTCATGTAGAAAACTGTGGGGAGTTATCCAAAAATACCTAAGAACTAAGTCATTTAGCAAGGTTGCAGGAACCAAGGTTAATACCCCTCCACCACCAAACTAAACAGTTTTCAAAGAAATGAATAATAAGTGGTCACTAAATTTGAGGTGGAAAGGCTATTTAAGAGAAGCAGGATATTTGCATGATTTGAAAGTGCCTTTGCATGATTGCTTATTAATGACATCGAAGAGAGAAATAGGAGTAACTTTTCAATGGAGAAAATGCAAAATACCTTGACCTAGTGATCAAAATTAGCATTAGCAATGAGGGGTAGGTAGAGGTTAGTGCTCTCTAGCGTGGTACCTGAGAAAGACCCCAGAGCACTTGGATAGCTTTCTGCCTATGGAACACAACCTCAATCTTTTCATGAGGAAAACTCCAATTCGGAAAGGATTAGTTCATGTTCTTCAAATATTTCAATGTCATATAACAAAGCAAAGACTGAAAAACTAAACTTAACTGAAAAGTGATCACTGTTAAATATAAGAGTTGGAATAAGAGAGGGAAGAGATATGCAATTCGGGACATGCTCAAGCTGACTAACCTCAAACGGTAGAGTTAGAAACATACCAGGGGATTCCAATTCAATCCCATCAAGGTGGCATGTACCAATGCCATCTCACTAGTCCTGATGATCAATTTCTGTTCACAATTGATCATAATGATAGGACTAAGAACCAAAGGGATCACATAAACAAGAATAGTGTCTGCAAATACTAGCTGATAGAATCAAAAAGGGAGAGAATGATCCAACATGGGAAGTGAGATACACAGCTGACCCATAGAACGGCAGATGTCCTAAACAGCACTCTGGCCTCAGAATCAGCCCTAAAGACATTTGGATCTGGCTGAAAAGCCCATGAGAGTATTTCAGGCATGGAAAGCCAAGACACTCTGGAAAACAAAACAAAACAAAACAAAACAACCTAAATGAAAGATCTCCGCGAGTGAGATCCCAGTGGAAAGAATGGGCCATCAAAGAAGGAGGTACCTTTCTCTGAAGAGAGGAGAGAACTTCCACTTTGACCATGGCCTTGTCTAAATATGATCAGAGTCGGTGAACTCAGGGGGCTTCCATAGCCTTGGCAGCTCATGACAAGAGCCTAGGGTGATTACTGATGCCATAAACAAGAGTGTCAATTTGTTAAGTCAACAACAGGAGTCACTGTGCACTTACTCCTCATGTAGGATCTTTGTCCTTAGTGTGCTGTACATTGAGATTTAATGCTATAACTAGTACTCAAACAGTATTTTTCACTTTATGTTTCTGTGTGGGAGCAAACTGTTGAAATCTTTACTTAATGTATGCTAAACTGATCTTCTGTATATAGAGAATCGAAAATGAATCTTGATGTGAATGGAAGGGGAGAGGGAGTGGGAAAGGGGAGGTTTGCGGGTGGGAGGGACGTTATGGGGGGGAAGCCATTGTAATCCATAAGCTGTACTTTGGAAATTTATATTCATTAAATAAAAGTTAAAAAAAAATAAAAAAAAAAACTTCCAGATTAAAGGAGGCTTAAAGAAACATGACAAATGAATGCAATGTCTGACCTCGTATGAGAGAGACAAAAAATACTAGAAGAACATTATTGGGAGAATTCACAAAATTGATGAAACATCACACATAACTACTGTACAGATGGTACAGATGTTAACTTCATATGATATGGTAACTCTGCTGTGGTTATATAAGAGAATATTCTTGCTCCTAAGTGATACTCAGTGAAGTACAAAGGAGTAAAGGAGTGTGATGTTTGCAAGCCACTTTCAGAAGTTAAATTACAGTGATTACATGTCTGCACACACATAAGAGAACAAATTAAATATGGCAAAATAGTATCCATTAGTCAGTCTGTGTAAAGGGTATTCCTAATTCTGCTAAGGTTATGCAACCATTTTTTAAGTTTGAAATTCTTTGAAAACCTTCTATGACTTATGACCCCAGAATAAGCCTACATTACCGTTGTTTCCCTTAATGAGTGAACGTTTGATTGTAGTCAGCTTTCCTGTGTTTGTCATATCTCATTTAACAACCTGCGTTTTCCATGTTAAAAGTCAAAAGCCAGTCCAGTGAAGGATGAAGAGGCAACTGGAAGCTGCAGAAGGAACAGCACTCCTGTGTTTTTATCAATTGGGCCATTTCCATACTCTCTGTGAGCTTTGGTGTGCTTAATTACACACAAGAATAAGCAATAAAAACATGCAACCTTCACAGGTGTGGGCTGGGAGAATTCCAGTCGAAGAGGGTATAAACTGGAGACCAGGTCAAGTCTATGCTACAAGTCCTCCCGAGCTCCCTGTCTCCCTCACAACACCCACATCCTCACCAGACCTTCACCACCTCACCTGACCCGGTCTCTGGCTCTCTGACATCAACCCCTACCACTGTGTGGCATTTTTCAAACACACCCTGCCTCGTGGACTTTGTAGTTCCCTGCTATGTATGGACACACATTGCTGCTACCCACTCTCACTGCAGTTTTTGACTTAAATATCATCCTATCCACGACAGTCCCACTCACCCAGCCAGTTCCCTGCAAATAGTACACACTTAATCCCCAGTTGTTCCTGACTTCTTATCACAGATTATTTTTCTTTTCAGCACTTACCCATACAACTCATGGTATGTTCATTTATTTATTGCTTGTGTCACTACCTTAAAATGTCACCTGTAAAACTGTGAAAGCTTCTATGTGTTCAGTGTTATATCTTCAACACCTAAGTAAATGTTTGGCATAGCACTGGCTCTCATATGTACTTCCAGAGGATTGTGGAAAATGAAATTAGAAGATAAGTTTATTTAGAGGCACAAAAATTTTGATATCTATGACTAGTTTTTTCATTATGCACATGTTCCATGAATTTGTTCAAAACTCCTTGTAACTGTTTAATGCATGAATAGATGGATGGATAAACAGCAAGAAAATCTTACAAGTATCCAGTGCAAACTCACTCACAAAGTTTCACAGGTATTACTGTCAGGGTATCAACTGAATATTGGTTTATTTGAGAGGGACAGAAAGAGAGAGGGCCCATCTACTCCCCAAATGCCTGAAACATCTGAGGCAGGGCAAGGGCTGGAACCAGGAGCTGAGAACACAGTCCAGGTTTCCCTCACGGGCACCAGGAACGTCATTACTTCATTCCAGCCATCACTGTTGCCTTCAAGGGTCTGCTGTGGCAGGGAATGGGAGTCAGCAGCTGGAGCAGGAATCCAACTCCAATGTGAGACACTGACATATTAACACCATGTTAAATGTCCACTACAATTAAACATTTTAAAAATATTCCTAAATGTTCATCATCCCATATTATTAATTACATATCCTCTCTGCTAATAAAATGCAAGGAATTGAAACTGTATTTTTTTTTTAAATTTCACAGCGGTCATTGAGATTACAGGGGATTGTACAACAGGAGACCAAGTCAGGCTTGGAAATCAATGTGTCAGAATTCTGAAGCAGGAAGGAAGGGAAGAAATAATCTTCATGCAGATGTATTTGGATATTTGGTCATTTCTTTCCCAGTGGTAGCCCTGATTATCAGCATAGGTCAATTCTTCAATAAAGTTAGATATTTTTTCCAAGTTACCGATACTTGTAGTAGTTCATTCAATTCTTCTCTTTTTTTCTTTTTATAGATTTATTTTATTTATTTGAAAGAGTTACAGAGAGAGGTAGAGCCAGAGAGAGAGAGAGAGAGAAAGAGCGAGAGCGAGAGAGAGAGAGTTTTCCATCAGCTGGTTCACTCCCCAAATGGCAACAACAGCCAGAGCTGAACTGATCCAAAGGCAGGAGCCAGGAGCTTCTTTCAGGTCTCCCATGTAGGTACAGGATCTGGGTCATCTTCTATTGCTTTCCTAGGCCACAGCAGAGAGCTGGATCAGAAAAAGAGCAGCTGGGACTTGAACCAGCACCCATATGGGATACCGGCGCTGCAGGCTGTGGCTTTAACCCACTGTACCACAGCACCGGCCCCACATTCATTTCTAAATATAACACAAGAGCCTCCCATTTCAAACTCCACATCCTCTTATTCCAGGAAAGCACAGCACTTCTTGAAAACCCAGCAATTGTGGCCAACAGGTAGTGATACAAGTAGACAGACTTCTGTCATCACCAGGCTGACAAGTGACAATCAAGATCCCACTGCCACCCAGGAATGGGCCATCTGGAATATTTCAAGTCATATCTTGAGATAAGTCTCATCCTGATTTTCATTATGAAAGATAGGACTTTCTTATTTTATTGAACTGGCCCAACTGTTATACAATCTGATCTGTAAGATGCCACATTTGACCCAAAAACATAGCCTTCTCTCTTATCAGAGAGCCAGTTGTTATGAAAGCAGGGCTACTTTCATGTTTTATTATTGTAGATCGAATTTCAGACAGTACTCTTAAATGGTGATGACATTTTGTCCTTGACTGTTAACATGAGGGTCTCACCAAGAGGCTCACCTGGACTTATTCATGGGGGCCAACGAGGTGGCACTCTAGAAAGTGCATCTGATAAACTGCTTATGCCCAGGCCTGACTCCCTTGGCTTCTGGGTGAGTCTAACTATCCTGACAGAGGACTCACATTCATTTAGATTACTTCTCAATTATTTCTAGTTTATTGCTATTTGGATTTATTTCTTCCCTAATCCTGTTTAAATTATTTTTGTCTAATACATGTCTAGTGTCCTATAATAAATGAAAAGTATGGAGAGGTTGGTATTTACCCTTATTCAGTGTTGTCTGTTTAAAGTTCAAGGATATTTTTGAATGGCTGAAGCACTATCCATTTCTCTACCATGCAGTCAAAAGACTACTGTCAACCAAGACTTGTGGCCTTAGTTGAATTGTTGAGAAAGTTGCACATGGAATACCCTGCACTATTAACACTATTTTCTCCTAACTATATAACAAATTGTAAATTGATTTGTTCATGTCTGTCTTTCCCACAAAGCTTACTCTCATTTGTGTTTGTGTCTAGTTTGACTCATAAATGAAATATCCTATATAGATTGAACACCCCAATCCAAAAATATTAAATTCCAAATGCTCCCAGTCCTAAAAGCTATAAAATCTGAAACTTGAAACATTTTAATGGTGACTTAACACTATTGTTTCAGATTTGGAAACAATTGGGGTTTCAGATATTTAGATTAGGAATGCTCAACAAGCAAAAGCTATTCCAATAATCAAAATCCAAATAAATAAATAAAAACTATAAAATCAGAAACACTTCTGAGTGCATCCAGGCATTTTGGACAAGAGATACTCAGTGTGTGCTACCATGCTCTGGGTGCTTGGTGTATATAAACAATAAAATATTCTCCCTACTCCTCAGCAAGGGTGCCATGCGTGTAGACATTCCTCCCTGGGTCTGGGTCTCATTGGTGGGTCTCATGCCTGTCTTAGCCAGTATGCCAAGAATGCAAGTCTTCAATCAGTGAAATAAAATAGGATGGGGAGCTTTAACTGCAGACTAAAACAATTGGAGGGTAGAATTTCTGACCTTTAGGACAAGAATTTTGAAATAAACCATTCAGACAAAAATAAAGAGAAAAGAATTAAAAAGGATGAAGAAAGTCTATGCAAAATATGAGATGCTATTAAGTAACCAAGTAGCCATATTATAAGTATTCCTGAAGGGGAAGAAAAGGAAAAAGGTATAGAGAACTTGCAACCTGCTAAATGAAATAATAGCTAAAAATTTCCCAGGTCTTGAAAGAGACATGCACGTCCAGATACAGGGAACTCAAAGAACCCCAAATAGACTCAATCATGAAAGGTCTTCTCCAAGGCATATTATTGTTAGATTGTTAAAAGTTAAAGTAGAGAATTCCAAAGACAATAACAGAAATTCATCAAATTATATATAAAGGAAAACCAATTAGATTAACATCAAACTTCTCAGCAGAAACCCTACAGGCCAGAAGAAAATGGGATGATATATTCAAGGTCTGAAAAGGGAAAGCCTTCCAACCAAGAATATTACATACAGCAAAGCTATCCTTTAAAAGTGAAGGAAAATTAAAGCATTTTCCAGCTAAGCAAAAAGTGAGAGAATCCACCACCAACAAACCATCCTTACAAGAAATTCTGAAGGGCATCCTGCATTAGAAATAAACATCAAAAAAACACACATCATCACAAAATTCACTAATAGAGCAAGTAAAATAGAATCATTATTAGATCAACAAAGTGACAGGTCTCAGATCTTATCTATCAATACTAACCTTGAGGATAAATGGATTAAATTTACCAACCCAAAGACTTAGGTTCGCTGAATGGATAAAAACCACATACCTCACTATATGCTGCCTACAAGAAACTCACTTCACAAAGAAAGATACAAACAGACTGAAAGTGGAGGGTTGAAAAAAGATATACCAGGCAAATGAAAATCAACAGCAAGCAGGAATAACTATCCTGCTATCAGTTATAACAGACTTTAAATCAAGACAATAAAAAAGATTAAAAATGACATAATATTTTGACAAAGGTTCAATTCAGCAAGGGCGCATAACAATAATATATATATATATATATATCTCCAACACAAGACAATTCAGATATATACAGAAAATACCATTAGACCTAAAGAGAGAGACTCCAATAAAATAATAGTGGGTGACTTCAACACCCTACTCTCATCAATGGACAGATCATGCAGACAAAAAAAATCAGTAAAGATGCATCAGAGTTGAGACACACTATTGAACAAACGGACCTAAAAGACATTTACAGGACATCTCACCTAACAGCTACAGAATACACATTCTTCTCATATGCATATGGAACATTTTCTAGGGTAAACCAAACATTAGCCCACAAATCAGGTCTCAGCAAATTTAAAAATATTAAAATCATACCATGTATCTTCTTAGACCACAAAGGAATAAAACTGGAAATCAACAAGAAGAACAGAACACCCAAAAATAATTGGAAATTAAACATGCTACTAAATGATTAATAGGTTATTGAAGAAATTAAAAAGGAAATTAAAAACTTTATTGAAATAAGTGAAAATGAAAACACAACACATCAAAACCTGTTGGATACGGCAAAAGCAGTGTTAAGGGGATTTTTATAGCATTAAGTTATTACATTAAAAACAGAAACATCTTAAAGATCTAATAATGCATCTGGAAGACTTAGGAAAACAAGAAGAAATCAAACCCCAAATTAGCAGGAAGTGAGAAACAATAAGAACCAGATCAGAAATAAATGAAACTGAAACTAAAAACACATTAAAAAAGACCAACAAAACAAAAATTAGTTTTTTTTGCGAAGATGAACAAAACAGATAAATCTTTAGCCAGATGAAAAAAGAAAATACTCAAAATTACAGAAGAAAAAGAAAACATTAAAATGAATACTACTAAAATACAAAGGACTGTAAGAAAATGTTATGAAGAACTATAAGCTAATAAGTTGGAAATCTCAAAGTTATATGAGAGCAGCTATGTAAGAGATTCTTCAGAAACCTGAATATAACCCTACCATACAACCCAGCCATCCCACTCCTTGGAATTTATCCAAAGGAAATGAAATTGGCAAACAAAAAAGCTGTCTGCACCTTAATGTTTATTGCAGCTCAATTCACAATAGCTAAGACCTGGAATAAACCCAAATTCCCATCAACAGTAGACTGGATAAAGAAATTATGGGACATGTACTCTATAGAATACTATACAGCAGTAAAAAAAACAATGAAATCTGGTAATTTGCAACAAAATGGAGGAATCTGGAACACATCATGCTGAGTGAATTAAGAAAGTCCCAAAGGGACAAATATCATATGTTCTCCCTGATCGGTAACAACTAACTGAGCACCAAAAAGGAAACCTGGTGAAGTGAAATGGACACAATGAGAAACAGTGACTTGATAAGCCCTTGTCCCGACTGTTGGTGTACAATTTAATACTTTATCCCTTTTATTATTTTTTTTTTGGTTCTACTTAATACTATTGGTTGAACTCTGTAATTAACACAAATTATTCTTAGGTGTTTAAATTTAACTGAAAAGTGATCCCTGTTAAATATAAGAGTGGGAATAAGAGAGGGAAGAGATGTACAATTTGGGACATGCTCAGTCTAATTTGCCCCAAATGGTGGAGTCAGAAATGTGCCAGGGGATTCCAATACAATCCCATCAAGGTGGCATGTAGCAATGCCATCTCACTAGTCCAAGTGATCAATTTCTGCTCACAATTGATCATAATTATAGGTCTGAGAGTTAAAGGTATCACACAAACAAGACTAGTGTCTGCTAATACTAACTGATAGAATCAGAAAGGGAGAGAACGCTCCAACATGGGAAGCAGGATACACAGCAGACTGATAGAATGGCAGATGTCCTAAACAGCACTCTGGCCTCAGAATCAGCCCTTAAGGCATTTTGATCTGGCTGAAGAACCCCTGAGAGCATGGAAAGTCAAGACACTCTGGCAAAAAAAAAAAGGGGGGGACCTAAATGAAAGATCTCTGCGAGTGAGATCCCAGTAGAAAGAACGGGCCATCAAAGAAGGAGGTACCTTTCTCTGAAGGGAGGAAGAGAGGAGAGAACTTCCACTTTGACTATGACCTTGTCGAAATAAGATTGGAGTCGGCGAACTCAAAAGGCTTCCATAGCCTTGGCAATCCATGACAAGAGCCTCTGGTGATTATTGACGCCATAAGCAAGAGTGTCAATTTGTTAAGTCAACAACAGGAGTCACTGTGCACTTACTCTTCATGTAGGATCTTTGTCCTTAATGTGTTGTTCAATGTGAATTAATGCTATATCTAGTACTCAAACAGTATTTTACACTTTATGTTCTGTGTGGGTACAAACTGATGAAATCTTTACTTAATATCTACTAAATTGATCTTCTGTATATAGATAATTGAAAATGAATCTTGATGTGAATGGAATGGGAGAGGGAGCGGGAGATGGGATGGTTGCAGGTAGGAGGGAAGTTATGGGGGGGGGAAGCCATTGTAATACATAAACTGTACTTTGTAAATTTATATTTACTAAATAAAAGTTAAAAAAAGAAAAAGTCACAAAGAGCATCAAAACCGGGATAGAGGAAGTCAAATTAGCCATGTTTGCAGATGACATGGTGTTGTACATTGAAACATCTAAACAGTGAACTAAAAATCCTATTAGAATTAATAAACCATTTCAGTAAATTTGCAGATTTAAAATAAACATATAAAAATTAGCTTTTTTTTTGTATGCTGATGAATTCACAAAAAATCAAGAAAGAAATTCTATTCTAAATAGCCACACACAAAAAAACCAAACATTTAGGAATAAATTTAATCAAAGAAGTGACAGATCTCTATCATGAAAATTATCAAACATTAATGAAAGAAATTCTCAAGGACACAAACAATGGAAAGATATTCCTTGTCCACGAATTAGAAGAATCAATATCATTAAAATGTCCATTGTACCTAAAGCAATCTATAGATTCAATGCATTCCCTATCAAAATACCAACAACATTCTTCATGGAATTAGAAAAAGCAATCCTAAAATTCATATAGAATCACAAAAGACCCAGAATAGCCAAACTGATCCTGAACAAGAAAAATCAAGCTGCAGGCATCACAATACCTGATTTCAAATCATACTACAAAGCTCTAGTAATTGAAACAACATGATGCTTGCATAAAAACCAATACATAGATCAATAGAACATAACAGAGTACCCAGAAATTAATCCACATACATAGAGCCAATTGATTTTTAACAAAAGTGTTCAGACCATACAATGAAGTAAAGATAATCTCTTCAACAAATGATACTGGCAAAACTGGAGTTATGTATGTAGAAGAATGAGATTAGATCCATACTTCTTACATATAGAAAAACCAAGTCAAGATATATCAAAGACCCAAATTTAAGACTGGAGCCTATGATATGAAGTTGCTGGAAGAAAACATATGGGGAGACTCTCCAAGACACTGGTGTAGGGAATGACTTCTTGGACATGATCCCCAAAGCATAGGCAACAAAAGCAAAATGGAACTATATCAAACTCAGAAGCTTTTGTACAGCAAAGGAAATGATTAACAGAGTGAAGAGACATCCAACAGAACGGGAAAAATATTTGCAAACCACCTAAATGACAAAGGATCAATATTCTGAGTATATCAGCAACTTCAAAAACTGAACAAAATAATCAATTAAGTTGAGAAATGGGCAAAGCACTTCAACAGACAGTTCTCAAAATAAGCAAAGCAAATGCTGGAAAGCATGTGGACAAAAGGGAACACTTGTAGACTGTTGGAGGGACTGTAAAATAGTGCAGACACTTTGGAAAAGAGTGGGGAGATTTCTTAAAAAACTGCAAATGGACTTGCCTTATGATCTAGCAATCCCACTATTGGGTACATACACAAAAAAGATGGCAATATCATAAGGTCTTGAACACAATATATTAATAAAGAGATACCTGTAACACCTTGTTTATAACTGAACTGTTCACAATAGCTAAAATTTGGAATCAAGCTATCATCAGACGAATGGATAAAGAAAATATGGACATATACACAATGGAATGTCATTCAGCTATTTAAATAAAAAATGGAATTCTACCATTTGCAACAAAATGGACACAACTGGAAGACATCCTGTTGAGTGAAATAACACTGAATGATATATATATATATATATATATATATATATATATATATATATTTTTACAGGCAGAGTGGACAGTGAGAGAGAGAGACAGAGAGAAAGGTCTTCCTTTTGCCGTTGGTTCACCCTCCAATGGCCGCCACGGCTGGTGCACTGTGACTGGCACACCGCGCTGATCTGAAGGCAGGAGCCAGGTGCTTCTCCTGGTCTCCCAGGCGGGTGCAGGGCCCAAGCACTTGGGCCATTCTCCACTGCACTCCCTGGCCACAGCAGAGAGCTGGCCTGGAAGATATTTTTTTTAAAGATTTATTTATTTATTTGAAAGTCAGAGTTACATAGACAGAGAAGGAGAGGCAGAGAGAGAGAGGGGTCTTCCATCTGCTGGTTCATTCCCCAACTGGCCACAATGGCTGGAGCTGAGCGGATCTGAAGCCAGGTGCCAGAAGTGTCTTCCATGTCTCCCATGTGGGTGCAGGGGCCCAAGGACTTGGGCCATCTTCTATTGCTATCCCAGGCCATAGTAGAGAGCTGGAACAGAAACGGAGCAGCCAAGACTCTAACCAGCACTCATATGAGATGCCAGCACTGCAGGCAGTGGCTTTACCCACTACACCACAATGCTGGCCCCACAATGAACAATCTTATTAAAGACTGTATATGCTAAATGATTACATTTATAAGAAGTTTCACAAAAGACTAATCTATATTGAAAAAAAAAATCAGAACCATGAGTAGTTCTGGAAGGACGAGAGTAGGAAATGACTTAAAAGGACATGAGAAGGCCAGTGCTGTGGTGAAGCGAGTAAAGCAGTAAAGCGAGTAAACATTATACAAGCTATATGCAGTGCCGGCATCCCATATGCACGCTGGTTCGAGTCCCGGCTGCTCCACTACAGATCCAGCTCTCTGCTATGGCCTGGGAAAGCAGTAGAAGATGGCCCAAGTCCTTGGACCCCTGTTCCTGCATGAGAGACCCAGAAGAAGCTCTTGGCTACTGGCTTTGGATTGGTGCAGTTCTGGCCATGCATCCAACTGGGGAGTGAACCAGCAGATGGAAGACATCTCACTCTCTCTCTGCCTTTTCTTCTTTCCCTGTGTAACTCTTTCAAATAAATAAATAAATCATTAAAAAAAGGACATGAAGTAACATTTTGGGAATGACAGTATGCTTAAGACTGATATTTCAATGCATATAAATTTAACTTCAAATAGGGGAACAACAAGAACCACCAATAAATTTTGAGTTCCAGGTAACATTATGTAGCTTGAAATACATGTGGGTGGGGACTACCGATGGTTAAAAATTCCTCTGATCTTGAGCAAAAAGAACAAAGAATCACACCACCCTAGAAAGCTATGGTAATCTGAACAGCAGAGTACTGGCATAAGAACAGATGCATAGATCCATGGAACAGAGTAGCAAGTCCAGATAAAAACTCTATGCATTCTTAGCCAATTAGTTTTTGACAAAAATGTCAAGAATACTCTGAGGAGAAAGGATAGTCTTTTCAATAAGTGGTACTGAGATAACTAGATACCCACACGCAGACGTATGAAATTGGACCCTTATCTTACACCATACACAAATACCAACTCTTAAATGTAAGACTTGAAAGCCCAAATGTAAAATGTAAAACTAGAGGAAAGCTTACAGGAAAAACTCTGTCTCATTGGTCTGGGCTATGATTTTTGAGGTATGAACCAAAAGTACAAGTAGCAAAATACAAAAAAAAAAAAAAAAAAGGGATTACATCAAACTAAAATCTCTTCAGCAAAGGAAACAGTCAACAGACTAAAGAGACAATCTACAGACTGGAGAACAATATACAAGCTATACATCTTACATGGGGCTAATATCCCAAATGTATGTAGAATTCATACACCTCAATAGCAAGAAAATGAATAACCTGGTTGTTAAAAATAGCAACAGATGTGAACAGACAATCGTCAAAAGAAGGCAAGTAAATGACCAAGAGATATGTAAAAATTGCTAAACATTGGGGCTGGTGCTGTGGCGCAGCGGGTTAATGCCCCAGCCTGCAGTGCTGGCATCCCATATGGGCGCTGGTTCTAGTCCTGGCTGTTCCTCTTCCAATCCAGCTCTTTGTTATGACCTGGGAAAGCAGTGGAAGATGGCCCAAGTCCTTGGGCCCCTGCACCCACGTGGGAGACCTAGAAGAAGCTCCTGACTCCTGGCTTTGGATTGGCGCAGCTCCAGCCATTGCAGCCATCTGGGGAGTGAACCAGTGGATGGAAGACCTATATCTCTCTATCTCTCCGTCTCTCTATAACTCTTTCAAATAGATAAAATAAATCTTTTTAAAAAATGCTAAACATTGTTAATCACCAAGGAAATGCAAATTAAACTGCAATGAAATATCTTCTCACTTCATTGAGAATGGCTATCTTCTAAAAGACAAAAGATAAAAAGTATTAGAGAAGATTCAATGAAAGTAGAGTTTGTACACTGTTGGTGAGTATGTAAATTAATGCAGCCATTATACAATGTAGTATTTATGTTTTTCAGAAAATTAAAAACAGAACTGCTAGTGGGCCCACTACAGCGAATATACCCAAAGGAAATAAAGTCATTAAGTTGAAGGGATATCTGTGTTTCCAAGTTCACTGTGCCATGTTTCACAATAGCCAAGATACATAATCAATCTAAGTAACCTCAGTGGATGAATAAACAAAGTGTTGTGTATTTACCAGGGTATTTCAACAATTTTGTGAAAATACCATAATATGAAAAAATTTCACATGAATTTCAGTGTTTGTTTTTGGTACCAAATCACCTTTTAGTTCCATTTTCCCACAAATGTTTTATAGTACTCTTATACAGAATGGAATGTCACCTAGCCTTTGAAAAAAAGAAATTCTGTCATTTGCAACAACATGAATAAACCTAGAAATCATTATGTTAAGTGAAATAAGTCAGGCTCAGGAAAACCAGTACTGCATAACCTCACTGACGTGCAGTTAAAAACATTAAACTCACTGGAACACAGAGTAGAAAGGTGGTTACCAGGCTCTAGGGAGTGGTCAAAGCATATATAATTTCAGTTAAAATGGAGGAATAAATTCAAGAGATCTAATGTACAACATGGTTACTATGCGTGTATATATATATATATTTATTCATATATAATAGCAATGTACTGTATTCTTCAAAATCATAAGCAATTTTAAGTGTTCTCAACATAAAATGTGTAGGAATGTAATAAGCCTGAGTTAGTCATTCTACAACTTGTACAAATTTTAAAACACCACTAACACAATGAAATATATTTGTGAAATATTTACTTTGAAATGCATCATAAAAATAAGATAGATTGATGGATGAACAGATGAATAGATACACTCTTGCTGACACCATATTCAGTTTAGAAACAAGAAGTTTAACTTATTTATCCCAGGTACTTAACCACCATGAAAGAGCCGTGGACATTTTGGTTAAAACACAGGAGAGTTTGTACCATTGACAATACTTAACCCAGAGCTGGATTAACATCTAAGTGAGGTGGAACCGATGGAATAAGGCCATAAGCCTCAGCCATGTTAGGTTTCTGGTTACCTCTGCCTTCTTTCAAGGGACCAGTTCCATCTCACACCCTGTATTGTTCCCCATCTCATCCCTGAAATCTTCCTCAGGTTTGGAAGCCAGTGGGCCAAACCTGAAGACCCAGTATGGAGAAGCTCACCTCTGCCTACATCTCTGCTCCCCTCCCTCTCCCCCTCCCCCGCCAACCTAAGATATAAAGGGAACCAGCCTGCTGGGGTCGGGGCCTCTGCCACACGTTCTGTCTGTGAGCTGATGGCAGTTGGTCGACTTCTGCAGATTTGTTTTCTCTGAATAAATTCTGTCTGGCTGCAAGTTGTATTCTGCCTCCTCTCTGTCCTGTGTCTCTTTTCCTTACATTTTGGTGCGTGTGAGAAGCAACACCAATCTGCTCTTCTTTTCCTAACAGGAACAGTTTATATCTAAGTTAAATGAAAATTGAGGGGCCGGCGTCGTGGCTTACTTGTTTAATCCTGTGCCTGTGGTGCCGGCATCCCATATGGGCACTGGGTTCTAGTCCCGGTTGGCCTTCTTTTGGTCCAGCTCTCTGCTGTGGCCCAGGAGGGCAGTGGAGAATGGCCCAAGTGCTTAGGCCCCTGCACCCACATGGGAGACCAGGAAGAAGCACCTGGCTCCTGGCTTCGGATCGGCGCAGTGCCAGCTGTTGCAGCCATTTGGGTAGTGAACTAACAGAAGGAAAACCTTTCTCTGTCTCTGTCTCTCTCTCTATATAACTCTACCTGCCAAATAAATAAAAAAAGAAAAGAAAATTTATCCCTGTTAAAAATAAGAGAAGGAATAAGAGAGGGAGGAGATGTACAGTTTGGCACATGTTCCCTCGGACTTACCCTTAAGGGTAAAGATAAAAACCTGCATTGGGACTCTAAATCCTATTAAGTTGGCAGGCATCAATGCCATCTTACTAGTTAAAGTGATCAGTTTAAGTTCATAACTGATCATAAAGATAGGCCTAAGTGTCAAAGACCAAGTGTCTGCTAATAATAATTGTTAGAATTAAAAAGGAGAGAATGATCAACATGGGAAGCAGGCCACACAGCAGACTCATAGAATGGCAGATGTCCTAAACAGCACTCTAGCCTCAGAATCAGCCCTTAAGGCACTGGGATCTGGCTAAAAAGCCCATGACAACATTTCAGGCATGGAAAGCCAAGACACTGTGGCAGAAAAGGACCTTCATAAAAGATCTCTGTAAGATCCCCATGGAAAGAAGGGACCATCAAAGAAGGAGGTACCTTTCTCTGAAGGGAGGAGAGAACTTCCATTTTGATTATGGCCTTGTCTAAATAACATCAGAGTTTGCAAACTCAAGAGGCTTCCATAGCCTTGGCAGCTCATGACAAGAGCCTCGGATGATCACTGACAACATAACAATTTAACAATTGTTAAATCAACAACAGGAGTCACTGTGTACTTGCTCCCCATGTAGGACCTCTGTCCTTAATGTGTTGTAATATGAGAATTAATGGTAAAACTTTTCTTCAAACAGTACTTTATACTTTGTGTGTCTGTGTGGGTGCAAACTGTTGAAATCTTTACTTAATATAGAGTTGATCTTCTGTATATGAAGATAATTAAAATGAATCTTAATGAAGAATGGGATGGGAGAGGGAGTAGGAGGTGGGATGGTTTGGGGGTAGGAGGGCAGGTATAGGAGGAAGAACCGCTATAATCCAAAAGTTGTACTTATGAAATTTATATTTATTAAGTAAAAGTTTCTATTAAAAATAAAATGAGGAAACTTTGAGATAAAAAAGAAATAATGAATAAGAATGAAAATATTTTCAATGAAGTAGACAATAATATAAAATAAATGTTCGGAAAACAAACAAAAAAAAAAAAGGAAGGACAATTGATTCTCAGATAGACTGAAGGCATTGCTGAAAATTTTCCAGAGGGGTACTTTGTACCCTCTTAAAATACTTTAGTTGTATCTTAGTTTATTTCTTTGAGGTTTGCCTTTTGTTGTTCAGAATCTAAAAATGCTGAACAAGTGATTCTAAGGCAAAAAAATAGGATGAAATCTTTCTGAATTCATGGTAACATGAATTTCCATCGTCAACCTCGGCTTTAGGTAGAGTCAGCAAGAGGAGTTAAGAGGTGGGCAATGCTTGGTGGCCTCTCTTGCAGCTCTGGGTGAAGCAGGATCAAAAGGAGGGATAAGAATAAGAGCTCCCATACACAGGAGAAGATGAACTGTTCTGCAGCCATGATAACAAGTAAACGCAGAAGCAGTTATAAACCACTTAATCAACTGACGGCAATTTGCATAAGGACACAGACTTCTACAAGCCACCAGAGGAATAAAAGGGAATGTCAGTGCTTCATGGGATTTGTCTTTGCCAAAGACAGGGGATCAGGATAGGCAGAAAACTTACCAGCATGAGATTCAAACTTCAGCAAAGCAGTGCTATACCCCCGAGCAATCAAGATGGACTCCTTGCCCACACGGCAACACTCAGTGTCTCTGTTGAGTAAGCATTTAAGGATGCAGGTGCCATTCTCTATAAAGAATGAAGAGAAAACAGGATTAGCCAAATCCATCTTCAGCACAGTAAAAATATTCACCCATGCCTTTACAACATTCTCTGATCTTCTCTAGCCCTGCCATGTCCAATCCTTGATATACTGCCTCCTGGAATGTAGGTGAATATGAAGATGACAGATAAAAGAGTTGAACCTAACCATGGCCAAACACCAGTGCTGTGTACGTGGGTTAACTCAGGGCTCCAAACTAACTCCAACTACCTTTTGCCTCTACGTCCTGGGTCTTGTTATCTAGAACTCCTATGCAGCTTGTGCTAATACTGTATTTCTTGACACCATCCCAGGAGAGCCCACCTAAGGCCTCTCTGGTTAATTCCTGAAGATCTGCTGTATGCTAGACATAGTGTAACAAATTTCTATTATAAGTATGATAATATTTTGAGAAGTTCATGGAAAATAGAATTAAAAACTAAGCATATTTTGATGCAAAATATTTTGGAAAATTAGGGATTTTTTTGTAACAAATATTTTCCTTGAACTTTTCAAGGAACCCTCATCTATCACTGTCTAATGTTCCTAGGTAAAGACAGCATTAGGATGCAAATGCACAGCTAATAAGTGGCAGGATCAGAATTGAAACCCACGTGTTTGACTTCAAAGCCATGTTCCTTCTACCACAAAGAGCAAAGGTAAGCACGATGGAGAGAGAACTTAGATGACTAGAAAATAAGTCACTACTTTTCCTTTTACAGGTTAGGCAGCCTTTTGGTAATGAGGGAGTTATAGTGTAGTGGAAAGGACAATGAACTTGGAGCTTTGGTTTCATCTTTGAAAGTAAACTGATGAATTTCAATTAATCACATTAAATCATATTTTTATTATGTAAAATAAAAATACAGTTGCTTTTTTCACAGGCTAGTGATAAAGATTGAACAATAACAGTAAAATAAGAACTAAAATTCCATGCAAACATTAAGGGACTGTTATTTTTTCTCTTAAAGTACACCTTAGTTTCTATACATTCCCCTAAAAGGAGAAAGCTTTCCATTTTCCCTTACAAAATCGAATACAGAAACTATATTAAATATATAATTGCATGTAACAATCTACTCTGTAGAACATGAGCACATGTGTACACACACAAACATATTCAAAACAGGCACAATGTTCCCTGAGTTCATCCAAATGCTCCTAGTGGCAAGATCTTCTTTCTAGAGCTAATATTCCTCTGTGTGTGTGTGTGTGTGTGTGTCTGTCTGTCTGTCTGTCTTCATCTGTGGACAGACATATGGATTGCATCCATACCTTGGATACTGTGAATAATGTATTTTGTTGCTTGTGGCATATACTCAGAAAAATGATTGCTAGGTCATATAGTAGTTCTGTCATTAATTTCTTCAGGAAACAAAGATCTTTTAAGCATTACAAAAAATCTGGATAGTACTTGTAACCATTCAGAATTTTTAAATTTACTATGCCTTAAATAAAGCCTTTAAAGAAAATTGAAAAGCTGTGATAAGTGAGGAAAATATCTTTAATACACATTACCAATACTTACTATCCCAATATGCAATTAGTATGAAAAATAAGAAACAAGCATCCCTACTGAAATGTCAGTGAGCAGGATGAATAGGTGGCTGACATCAAGCAAATGCTGCTAGGAAAAAAAGCAAAAAAGCAATAAGCCACAGAAATAATCAAAGAAATATCAGTGAAAGAACAGGAGATCTAACCGGTTGTCTCCTGTCAGAATTTCCAAAATATATACTAATTATACCAGACATGGGAGAGAGTATGAGAAAACTAAATGATCACTGCTGCAACCATAAAGTGTTATGTTTCTGTAATATATTCTATCCAGGTGGATCAACATTTTATAGATATTCTCTATAAGGTACTCTACTTGGATTAATGTACTTCCCCAATGGTGGGTGAATACATGTTTATTCATATTACAGTAGTTTACTACAGCTAGAAAATACAAAGAATCTAAGAGCACATCACTCACACTGTTAGTTAAATAAAACAATGGCACCTCCACACTCAGGCTGCAGACAGCAGGTATAATATTTTAGTATCAATTTAATGCATTTATTTTCATAGAAAGCTGTTTAAAAAGACATTCACCAAAATGTTATCAGTGATTTCTTCTAAATGGAGAAATCTGGAGTCATTTTAAAAATATTTATTTCCATCTACTTGAAAGGCACAGTGGCGGAGGGAGGGAGGGAGGGAGGGAGGGAGGGATAGAGAGAGAGAGGGAGGAAGGGAGGGATCTTCCATCTGCTGCTTCACTCTCACTCCTCACATGCCTAGGGCTGGGTCAGACCAAAGCCAGGAACCAGGAACTCCAGTTAAGTCTCCCTCATGTGTGGCAGTGACCCAAGCATTTGCGCCATCATCTGCTGCCTCCTAGTATGTATTAACTGGAAGCTGGATGGAAAGCAAAACAGCAGAGACTTGCAGCAGCATTCTAATACAGCATGTAGGTGCTGCAAATGATGGCTCAACCTTCTGTGCCCAGGAGGTTAATTTTAGTTTTCTCTTTATAGAGTTCTTCCTTGCTGGAATCTCCTATGTAACTACTAGCTTTTATAAACTGAACAAAAAATCTGTTTTTATTTGATAAAAACAAAATATACACTAAGGCATTTCATAACATTCTCATTGTTAATAGCTGTTATTCCATTAGTTTTTCTATTTATGACATTAATTGGTAATTCATTCAAAAATGTTTACTGAGGAATTACCATATCCAATAGAATCATTAATTTCTTTTTCATATTTATTCATAGAAATGAACATCTACCCATGCTTTTTTGTGTTAAGCTTACAACTTCCAATGTTGGTTTCCTTTCCTATCCTTTGATCATATTAAGACATAAAACAAACACTCTAAATGATTTACATTAATTGTATCAAGATAAAAGTACAGCTATTTCAGAGGAAAATATATTCCCAATGGAGAAATGTGCCTTAGAAGTATAAAGAATGGACAATTGAGAAATGAAGAAATACAATAAAAATTATTGTGGAACCTGTACAGATCCCACTGGAAACACTGCAGCATTGGTGGAGGATGGAACAGTGAAATCCCTTCCAATGTACGTGGCTCTGAAGGTACAGGGCATCAATATTTCTACCAAGTTATTATTGCTACTACTAGTAATTATAACTACAACTGCAGAACACTCTGACTTCCCCTTCCAGACATCTCATTTCACCCTTTGAGTGACCCAATTAGGCTGGCTACTGCTATGTATCTGCAATCATTGTGCTTTTGAACTTGCTCTCATCAGAGATACTCTGTTATTTCAAAGGCCAAGGCCTGAGTTGCTGGTCGCAGCAAAGTACCAAGCAGAATGAGTTCATGGATGTAGAATTTAATCAGCTTTAGAAAAGCCCAGGGCCTTGTTCCCTCCTTGATGAAAAGCCACTTGTTCTCCCAGAGGTCTCTCAAAGAAAATTATAAAGATGGCAAATCCAGATGCTACTCCATCCTCTCCTCAGCACCATCTGACCGACATCCAGAGGCCCACCAAGAAACTTTGGTTTTATCCATTTAGACAAGCAAACATGGAAAATGCCACTGGGTTAGGTTAAGAGAACTGTCCTTGCTTCTCCTCACCAGTAATTCTCTATTTTCTCAACATATGTACATCCCCCTCTCCCTACAGTGCTGCAAATGCAATAGTTCAATTCCCACAGGAGAGCTATTGGCTGGCCAAGAAGATAAGGTATCATGCATAATCTAAAATATGATTTCGATAAAAAATTTTTATATAAATTCTTTGACAGAATAGAACTTATTTATTGAAAATATGGTATATATGCCAACTCTGTGAGGACCCTTTAAAAGGTATAGAGCAAAATAAAATTAAAAGATGAGTTTATTTGGATGCAAACTTTTTCAAAATCCAAACATAGTGCTTCTTATAACATATACTTTTCTATCAGCTTTTTTAAAAAAAAGATTTATTTATTTATTTGAAAGTCAGAGTTGCACAGAGAGAGAAGGAGAGGCTGAAAGAAGAGAGGTCTTCCACCCACTGGTTCACTCCCCAATTGGCCGTAACGGCCGGAGCTGTGCCGATCCAAAACCAGGAGCCAGGCGCTTCTTCCAGGTCTCCCACATGGGTGCAGGGGCTCAAGGACTTGGGCCATCTTCTACTGATTTCCTAGGCCACAGCAGAGAACTGGATGGGAAGTGTAACAGCTGGGACTCGAACCAGTGCCCATATGGGATGCTGGTACTGCAGGTGGAAGCTTTACCCGCTACGCCACAGCACCAGTCCCCTCCATCAGCTTTTTGAAGACTTCTCTTATGCATGGATTTCAAAACTCTTTCACCAAAATAAGCTTAGCTTTCAATTCAATTTTCCTTTAACTTTTTTTTGAAGTCCTTCATACCTTTTAACTTCTTAATATTTTTTTTTTATCTCGAGACAGAGTCTGCCTAAGGACTGCATGTCCTAAAAAGGGATCACTAAGTATTTATTACATAGGCAGTATCTATACAGACAAGTGTGCAGTTACTGTTATTAACAAACATAACCAAGAAGGAGTGAAAAGAGAGGACAGTGTAGGATTTAGACATCAATTTTTTTTTTTTTTTTTTGACAGGCAGAGTGGACAGTGAGAGAGAGAGACAGAGAAAGGTCTTCCTTTGCCGTTGGTTCACCCTCCAATGGCCGCCGCTGCAGCCGGCGCACCGTGCTGATCTGATGGCAGGAGCCAGGATCCAGGTGCTTTTCCTGGTCTCCCATGGGGTGCAGGGCCCAAGCACCTGGGCCATCCTCCACTGCACTCCCTGGCCATAGCAGAGAGCTGGCCTGGAAGAGGGGCAACCGGGACAGAATCCGGCGCCCCAACCGGGACTAGAACCCGGTGTGCCGGCGCCGCAAGGTGGAGGATTAGCCTATTGAGCCACGGCGCCGGCTAACATCAATGTTGATCATATTAATAATGAAATATTCTATGAGATATGACAAACTAGTAATAAGTGATATCGTCACAGCTTCTTTGTCTGCATTACCTTATAAGTAGAATTTTGTGTTTGCAAGGCCACATTTTAGGCTTTTTCTTGCTGGAGTGATGACAGAGAAGAAACACTCAAAATTGATTGAGTCTGTTTGAAAGCATCCAGAAATTAATAGCAGAAGAGAAATGAAGAGAATGGGAAGAGAAGCAGGCAAAGGAAGCTGCAGTGGGGGCTTCTAAGAAAGCACACAGCACTCCCAGAAAAGCAACACAAACACTGCCAATCAACTATCAGTTGTTAAACTGCAGTTTGGTTGTTCTGCTTATTTTGAAAAGGCTATCCTGTTCCTCCTCATTTTGTTTGAAAATCATCCTAAATCTACACTGTTCAGTCACACAGCCATTGTATAGTATTATCATTACCTTTCAGCTCTCATTTAAGAGTTACGTTAACACAAGTCCTTATATAGATATTGCTGTAGTCCTCTTGGCTGTTCAAAGTCATCTCCCTGTAGCATCCTTAGGAAAGTCTTACTGAAAAAAAAAAAAAAAAACTCTTTAACAGATTCCTTCAGAGGGGTCCTGGAATAATAATCCTTGAATTCTGGCATGTCAATAACTGTCTTTATCTTTTATGCTTTTGGAGCTCAATTTTTCTGGATCTATCATCCTTGGCTCATATTTTCTTTCTCTGAGGATCTTTAATATATTATTTCATTGTCTTCTAGAGTATACTATTACTTTCTTTTTTTTAAGGCAAAGGGTTTATTGGGGAAAATGCAGCAGACTGGAGGGAAGGGGCAAGAAGGAAAAGGAGAGTAAGAGAGAAAGAGAGAGGAGAGGAGAGAGGGGAGTGAGAGAGGAGAAGAGGAGGCTAGAGAGAGTGAGCAGGAGAGAAGAGAGAAGCTAAGAGCCATGTGTTCAGGAACAGGTCCTTTTAAAACTTTGCCGGAGGGCAGGCAGGGAAGCAGGAGCAGTGAATCCCATAAGGATGGGGGTGGAGCTTGACACAGGTGGTTGGGCCATGTGGCCACCTGGCTTTCAGGAATGGCGGGGGGAGCCAGGGCATAGGATGTAAATCAGGGTGTAGATCGCACCATAGATAAAACTGCACCAGTTTCCTAACATCCCCCCCTTTTGTTTTTTATAGAGCCGGAGTTGTATGGGATTACATTAGTCCCAAAAGTCCAGGAGGGGTAGAGGGATGATGATCTATCTTTAGAGCTACTTTCTGCTGTCATGGGGCGATGAGGTACTCTTCGCTGGCATGGGGTGATGTCTCAAGCCGCAGTCTCCTGGGTGGGGAGCCAAGTATATCCCTGTAGCAGCATTTGGTTGACCACCTGGTTGCTGAAGGCCTTGGTTCATTCCATATCACCTGCTGTAAACACTTAAAACAGACACTGTAGTATAAAAGTCAGGGTGAGAATAGCAACCAATGATCCTAAGAGTAGCATTAACCAAGTAATGAGAGGATTTCATAGAGGAGAGGAAATGGTGGGGTCTCTGGACTCATGTAAGGACAGTTTGATGGATGCGGTTTAAAGCTGACTCTAGCCAAAACTGGGAGAAAGGCCACTTAACTTTTGCAGGTAGCGGGGTTTGTCTGTAGAGAAATTCTGAACAATCATACAACATTAAGTGGGGGAGAGGACCATCAGTACACACAGGTCAGGAGTAGAACCACTGATGTTAGAGTAGAGGCTATGATTACAAAGGAATGAGGCCCAAGTGGGCTAGATACAGAGGACAGAGTCATTATTAGAGAACCTAAGAAAGGTGCTATCTAAGCTACAACTAAGTTTTCTGATTGAGAGCCAAATAGAACCTGACAGAAGGGGCCTGATAATAATCTGGTGGGCTTTGAAGCCTTGTAAATTATGAGGCCAAGACTTATCTATCTCTTCCTAGGGTACATCCTAAGGGAGGAGTGAACCTCCTTGGGGAAGGCACCCTGTTGACTTCCATTACCTAGCTGTCCTGGGAGGAGAGTTGGCCATGTGGGGAGCAGCTCGGACTAGACTGTTACTGGAATTAAGACTTATTCTATGCATCTGCTCTCCCACAATATGGCGCTGGGAGAGAAGTAAACAGCTTCCGCACAGCTGCCTCCAGTTCAACCAATTAACTGTAGGACTTGCTCCTGATTGGAGAGCAGCGTACTCGGCGTGTGGGCAGCCGAGTTGGGATTGGCGGAAGAGGACTATAAAGGAGGAGAGAGACGGCATGCACCAGGAACATCTATGGGGAACATCTAAGGGAACCCGTGCAGCCCCCGAGAGAACCGGCCGGCGGTGTGCCGCTCCCCTGCGGAAGTGGGGAATGTGGCCAGGGGGAACTGCCCTTCCACGGAGGTGGAAGGGATAGTAGCCAACCCGGGAAGAACCAGCAGCAAACCCGGGGAGGGCCGAGCAGACGAAAGAACAGCGCAGGGTCCTGTGTCGTTCCCCCATGAAGACGGGGAGCGACATAATGGTGCCGTGACTCGGATAGGAAACCTAGGACGGATAGCAAACTTAGGAGGGAAGAAACGGGAAGAACTGGGAAGGTACCGGAGAGAGAGACTAGCAAACAGCCTAGGGAAAAGCCGGACGAAAAAGGAGCCGGAAGAAGCTATTGAAAGCCTAGGCATAGACTCGGATACGGACTACGGGGGGAAGCTGGGAGAAATCTCTAAGGTCAAAAGCGAAAGTGAAAGCTAGAACAAACAGACTCGGATGCGGACTGTGGGGAGAGGCCAGGAGAAATGAGGGAGGAATATTGTTGGAAGAAAACTTAGGGAAACATACCGGGTAGAGAAAAGTGTTAGGGAAATTGAAGCCGCGGGGGGGCAGGCCGAGGCGGAAACGGAAGCCACTTTGGGGTTCTCAAGTTAGCCCGGGAATAGGGGGCGAAAAGTTGAAACCAGAAGCTGAGACGTAAGCCAGGTTGGGATCCGTCTGATTAGCCCGGGGAGCAAAGGACGAGAAGCCAAATCGTGGGGCGGAGACGTACGCTGGGTTGAATTCGCCAGGCTAGCCCGGGGAACTTAGATTGAATCCTAGTGGCGGAGACGCAAGCTACGCTGTGTTACTCGCGGAAGCCGCCGCGTGCAGAGAGAGCACGGGGCGTGAATAGATAGGGAACGCTGGCGTAGGCCGTGGTTCAGACGCGAAAGGGTTAAGCGTGGAGACCGCGGAGCGCGCAAAGCCGAGCCGCGCAAAGCCGGGAAGCTGCGCAGATGAGAGAGGCGCGCGGGCTGAAGCGGCGCAGAGCCGGGAACCCGCCGGCGGGGCGAGGTGCCGGAAAGCTGCGGGGATAAGAGAAACAGAAGTTTAGAAGTAAAAGAGAAATAGAAATGTTGGCAGACAGAAGTAAAATGGGAGAAATAGAAATGCCCGGAGATAGAGAAATAGAGAAAAATAAGGCCTCCCCTCAACATGCCAATTAGAAGGCTTGGATTCGGTCTGCCCGATTAGTGAGGCGATGAGTACCTGGGCGGCTAGCCGCAGGTCACCGAAGACAGGCACGAATTAACATCAGTAAAGCTTCCCCACAATGCAACAATTAGGAGGCTTGGATTCGGTCTGCCTGATTTAAGGCGGTAAGCGCCAGCAAAGCTCGACCAGAGTATGAGCTGCAGGTCACCGAAGATAGGCACAAACCAACACTAATAAGTCTCCCCCACAATACGGCAATGAGAAGGCTTGGATTCGGTTTGCCTGATAGGTTTTGTAAACACCTGCAGGCAGTTCTAGCAGAGCAGAGTATGCGCTGCAGGGCACCGAACACAGGCACGCATCAGCGCCTAAAAACCTCCTCACAACATGGCGAAGAGAGGACCTGGATTCGGTTTGCCTGATGGATAGGACTTGTAAGAGCCTGTGGCAACTCTAGCAAGTAGAGCAGAGTGTGTGCTGCGGGACACCGAAGACAGGCGCGTATCAACGCCAAAAAATAAAAAGAAAGGGGGATCTGTGGGGAGCAGCTCGGACTAGACTGTTACTGGAATTAAGACTTATTCTATGCATCTGCTCTCCCACAATATGGCGCTGGGAGAGAAGTAAACAGCTTCCGCACAGCTGCCTCCAGTTCAACCAATTAACTGTAGGACTTGCTCCTGATTGGAGAGCAGCGTACTCGGCGTGTGGGCAGCCGAGTTGGGATTGGCGGAAGAGGACTATAAAGGAGGAGAGAGACGGCATGCACCAGGAACATCTATGGGGAACATCTAAGGGAACCCGTGCAGCCCCCGAGAGAACCGGCCGGCGGTGTGCCGCTCCCCTGCGGAAGTGGGGAATGTGGCCAGGGGGAACTGCCCTTCCACGGAGGTGGAAGGGATAGTAGCCAACCCGGGAAGAACCAGCAGCAAACCCGGGGAGGGCCGAGCAGACGAAAGAACAGCGCAGGGTCCTGTGTCGTTCCCCCATGAAGACGGGGAGCGACAGGCCAGGTGAACGCAGGTGGCATCTCTAACAGGAAATTTACAGTTCTGCCTGCAATGTTGCTGACCATACTTGGCCGTCCCCTCTGCAGCAGTGGTCACCTTGGTAGCTGGGCCGAGTGAAGGGCTTTTCAGCTTAGAGCCAATAAGATCTGTGGCTCTGACCTGGTCGACCTTCGACTCCAGGGCAGTTCCATTTCCAGTGATCCAACTCTTGGCAGAGCTGCCAGGGCTCTTCATAAGCTGACTTCTGCTGAAGCCCAGGCTTACCACATTGAAAGCCACTGCAGTGGACTGGCCTGTTAGGTCTCCTTGATGGCAGATGACTGTACAGAGCTACATTTAATAAGCCTGCCACCTATCTTTACATTGCTTCTGATGCCTACCTTTCTTTTCCTCCTGGTTTTTGTTAAAACAGACCAGAGGATGCAAGTCAAGGAGGTGCTCAAGTCCCATCTCTAATCTTGGTGGACTAAACTACAAGTCTATAGTTACAGGCCTGTTATATAGTGGTTTATGTTGAGGCAGACAATGCCTGTGAGGAAAGCTACGTCCTTACTTTAAAACTTTCTCTCCCTTTGGTCTGAAAGGGAGGTCTTCACTGTTTACTGTGCTGATGGTGAAGTAGATCTAGCTGTGAAATTATAATTTAAGCTTTCATTTTGGCTATGCTATTACAGAAAATGTTAGCCATCCCTTTTATAAGATCTAAGAATCAAATTGTGCACCTTGGAGAGTCCTTCAGAATAGAATTAGTTTCCTACCTCAAAGAGAATAGAGAAATGAGAACAAGTCGGACTTAGAATACAGAAATGAGGGAGCCAGTCGCAGATCATTGACAATAGCAATATCACTTGAAAACTTAGCAAACAGTTTCAACCATTAGATAACAACTTAAGAAAACATTTACCAGAAGGTCCAATACCTTCTATAAATTTTAAGAATACATGTATTTGGAAACATCTCTTAAATATCTAACATGGTGTAGCTTGTTTAACCAACAAATTCAAGCACAAGCTTATAAAATATTTTTAGTTTCTTTCTACCACCAAGTTTAAAACATCTGATACAGAGATTCAGGTCACATGAATTAAAATGTATCTCTTATTAACTTTAGCAGTTTAAATTTATGGGCAATCTTAGCTATAAGCCAACTAAAATAAAACTCTTAATAAATTTTCCCATTTAGACATACAATATGTATACACATATAACATAATAGAACAATATAGCAGTTTCAATAATAGCTTTTTAAACTCTTTAACTGATTTCTAATTTACCAATTGATACAAATTACTTTCTGTTCTTAGTAACTTCGGTTAACCATACTTTCTCTCAGTTGGTACCTGTAATACATTATTGGCTTCATCTGTTTACAAAGCCATCCCAAAGTACTGAATACAATAGAATTGGCTGGGAAAATCCATCAGAACCTATAGGACAGCTAAACACAGAACCAACAATGCTTTAGTTTTATGAGCAGCAAATCTGATATATAAAACTGTGGATGACAAAAGACTTTAAGTCGCCACATTTAAAATTATAAACTCGTTAACCAAGAGGTACTTGCTTACTCACACAGTATTTTTTAAAGCACCTATAGGATTTTACAAAGCATTTAACTCTTTTAGGCATCTGGGCCTTTCTCATTAAGATGAGCATCATGTCTAGTAACACCAGATCATTAGACTTTTTAATTTTCAGACATTTGTAGCAGTAGCATTTTATATTATAGAAACTTAAAATTTAACGCCACTTCACATCTTGATAGTACTTCTAATATAATCCAAATAGCCTGATTAGTTGGTGTGTCTACAAGATGAGAGACTTATATGTCCTTTGATTTTTTCAGTTGGGCCCAAACTGGAAAAACCGAAGTTCAAAATTTACTGGAAATTTCAGAATCCAAATTCTTTGGAACTTTGATTTTTTTTTTTTTGAATGCCTGTCAAGGATGCCAAGAAGGCTCAAAATCCAAAATATCTGGTTAAACTAACATTCCTTAACATTACATAATATAGACCAATTTTGATCATTGTTACAAGGTGATTATTCAAATGTTTGAAAATAAGCACATATTTAAATAACCCATAGCTCTTAATAAAAACAGCTGTTTTCAATTAGAATTTAACAGAGACATCAAGAGAACAAAATAGATTACTTTTCTAATTCTATCATAGGAAAATAGATTACATTTCTATACTTATGATGTTTTCCATCTGTCAATGTCCTTGATTTACATTTTGAAATAATCTGTTAAGAATCTCCAAATTAAGACATTTTTAAATAAGGTAACAAATCAAATTTCAGCCTGAGTTACTCTAAGCAATGTTGAACTATTTTCATAGACAGTTTATAAACTAACCCAAATAGTTTTTATAGAATATAACATGCTGAGTATACAAAAGTTTACATTTAGATGCACTTATTGCATTTGCCTTTACCCAATTTAAATTAGCAGTTACACCTAAATGACTTAAGATGCTCATATTATATTTCTCTATTTGAATTCATTTAAAATTAAAATTGCATTCATCTAAAACAAGTACTAATTACCCATTGCTGTTTCATTGAGTACTGATTACCCAGAAACCTTTTAAAATAAGTTGCAAAATAAGTCCAGCAAGTTACAAAGCAATATTTTTAAAGGTAGTGATCTTCCTAGATTCAAAGAGAAATTCCTCCAAACTCAGTGTCTAGTTACTGTTGCCTTTTTCCTAAGAACACCTTAGGCCCATGACATCATAGTCAATCAGCCGCGTGGGGCTGCTTCTGAAGCAAAAGTTCAGGCAGCTGCCAACAGCTCCCAAAGGTGATGGTGCGCCAGAGGTCAATGCACCAGGGACAAGAAGTGATCAGAAGACCTGATTTTCCTGTCTTGCTTGCTCATGATAAAACAAAAGAGCTATCAGAAGGTTGGGATACCTAATTTGTTTCTCAATAAGCAGGAAGCCTAAAAGGATGGGATCACCACTCCCTTGCTATTCTTACGATAAAACCAGAACAAGAGAGGGAGAAGCAAAAGACCAGTTGGAGGACAAGGGCTGTAGAGTGAAAGCATGGAGACAATCATTCCCAAACTGATAAGACAGAGAGTGTAGACTTTGGGCCAGGCCTGGTTCTAAGATAAAGTCTGAATTCCTGGGTGGGCTGAGATAGTGAAAAGCTGGGGCCACGAAGGTGGAAGGCAGAGGTTTTGGCTTAGGCATTTGACCTCTAGTGGAAACCTTGGAGGCCAATAGGACCTCGGCCAGAGAGCAGTACACATAGAAGGTTTAGATCAAATATAGAAAAGCTTGAGCATATGGGACTGCCTTCCATTTTCCTGAACGCTTGCAGAAGTGATAAAGATCTTGAATGATATCAGAGTCAAACTACTTTGGGCTGATCCCTTAGGGCCAAACGTGCACCATGGAGGGGCCAATTTTGATTGACTGTTAAGGTCATACACGAGCCATGAGAAAGATGAGGCATCAGCGTTTGAGGGCTAGAGCCAATTTGAGAGGGACCATATTACTTAAAGAATCGAACGGAATACGGTCAGAGAAAAGTTCCCATTGCGACCTGTAGAGTCAGATCTGTGGACTGCAACCTCCCTTGAATTCCGGCAGTCTGACTAATGAGAGGATATGGGAGCAGAAGGCAGGGTCGTCACCCAAGAACCCACTGGAGCCCGTGGTTTAGCCTGTAAAAGGGGAACAGAGGTTGAGTCATCACTCACACCCACTGTTGCCCAGACACAGTGTCCGTAGAGACTAAAAGACTAAAAGCCTTAAGTAGGAGTTGTGGTTAGTGTCTAGTACTACGACTTTTACGAGAGTAGCAGACAAGCAGACGACAGTAGACCACAACTCAAATAGGAGTCGCCGTGAGCATTTCCCATTCCACGTCTTAACTCAGAATTTGGAAGGCTGATGTGTGGATGGAGATTATAGAGCATTTGGTGGCATGGAGGAGTCCAGAGGTGTGTTTTGTGACCGGCAGAAATCCAGGACCCCAGAGCAGTTCAGAGATCCCCCAAAGGGAGAGCAAAGTCGCTGGGGGATGCTGGATCACCAATGTAAGGTTTTCCTGGCCAATGCACCAATGTTACGTATTTCTGTTAGGCTGTCAAAAACACACCAAACACCAGAGTAAGGGAAAGGGTTTATTGGGGAAAATGCAGCAGACTGGAGGGAAGGGGCGAAGAAGGAAAAGGAGAGTAAGAGAGAAAGAGAGAGGGGAGTGAGAAAGGGGAAGAGGAGACTAGAGACTCTACTATTACTTTCAAGAAATCTAAAGATACTTTCATTTTCTTTCTCTTATGGAGAACATTAATTTTATCTGGATATCCAGTGATGGACAATACACACATACAAGGAACATTCTAACTTTCACTGTCTGAATTGATTATAATGCAGAATGTTCTTGTAAAATTTTGGGGGGCACTTTAAAAAAATCACCTGTTTATAATTGTATTGCCTTTTCAGATTCAATTTCTTTTTATATGTCAAAAGTTGTACCTCAAAATATACTGCAATTTTTGGTTTGGGTTTGAAAAATGGATGAAGAATGGAATATTTGACTTTGTCTTTATGGTTATTTGAGCACCATTATTAGAAGCAGAAAAAAAGTAAGGAGATGGTAGTGAAATACTTGAAAATGGTTGAATATTTAAACCAAAGAGCAACATCTTGAAAAGAATAGTCATTTAACCTGGAAAATGACACGAAAATGCCCTGGGCTGTGGATTAAATGTCCACGTACGAGACTTGTATTTAGAGCCACGGTGTAGTCACCATTGGAGGACTAGATGGCCCTATTGTTGCTGTCACTGTAATCTTGTCTCTGATCAGGTAAAATGCTCACCAGTTAATAAGCCAAGATTTGTGTTCTTATTTTTCTTTTTTCTTCTGTCTTTGTAAAGAAGCATATGAATTCCTGACTGTACATTTTAAAAAATCTAAGCAGAAGGACATGCAAAAACAGTCATCATCAACTTGGATGTCATTTTATAAATCAACACTGTGTGCTTCTGTATGAAAATATATAACATTTCATAGTTTAAGAAAAGATATATATTTACTTGCTTTCATGCAAAATACAAACTTTTCTCTAGAAAATTTCCTCTTTCTTGGTGATTTAGAAACATGTGTACTGAATGCATAGGAAAACCATTGCAGTTCAAATTTGTCACACCATTCTCCTGGTCTTTGTAATCTGTTGACTTGGGTTTTGTGAGAATTTTGTTGTTATTCGTTTTTAAAATTTAGTTTCCTTATTCCACTTTTTAAATCATTGCTGTATTTTTTTTTGTTATCCTGTTGAATTTGATACTGATCTTAGCATTTTTTTTTTTTCAGTATAGGGCCCTGTCTTTCTCTTATGATCCCACACTCATTTGCCAAGGTAGCCAAAGGGTTTTTTCATATTTGTTTAATGCCCTCTATCACTTCCAGATTTCACAGGATCTACAGTGATCCAGCCCTTAGGCCTTTTCATGAGCCTCATGTACCCACTCACTTCACGTGTTAGCTGCTATGAGTGACCTCAGCATCCAAGTTTTAGCTGCTGTTCTCAAATTGACCTGTTTCCTATCCAGTGAAGATCCAATGATTCTTTTTGGGTTCTAATGTTCTCAGATGTCCTGCAACTTCATTCTGCTTTCTCTTAAATGGATGTTAATGAACTATTATACAGATAAATAGACATATAGGGAATCTACACATATAAATAAAAGAAGAAGTATACATAGGAAACAACAGTGGTTATTTCTGAGTATGAAGATTATGTGTATTTTTATTTTGAAAGTGAGCTTTTCCAGCTTTCCCCCCTCCCAAATATTCTAGGACAAATTTATATTAAATTTGTATTTATACAAAATATCCCTGAGTTAATTCAGGGGCAAAAATTAATCACCTTAGGGGCTGGCACTGTGGCACAGTGGGTTAACACCCTGGCCTGAAGCACCGGCATCCTGTATAGGCACCCGTTCAAGACCTGGCTGCTCTACTTCCAATCCAGCTCTCTGCTGTGGCCTGGGAAAGCAGTAGAAGATGGCCCAAGTTCTTGGGCCCTGCACCCGTGTGGGAGACCCAGAAGAAGCTCCTGGATCCTGGCTTCGGATCAGCGCAGCTCCAGCCATTGCGGCCAATTGGGGAGTGAACCATGGGATGGAAGACCTCTCTCTCTCTCTCTCTCTCTCTCTCTCTCTCTCTGCCTCTCCTCTCTCTGTGTGACTCTTACTTTCAAATAAATAAACAAATCTTAAAAAAATTAATCACCCTAAATCAAAGTTTCTTTGGACTTGGTAAACTCTTCTACTAAAGGATACAATATAATTCACTAACCTCAAGAATTACTACTTACTGCAGAAAGCAAGGCAGAACTCTTCAGCACAGGGTAAAGGCCAAAAAAAAAGTATATAATACAGAAGATATTATATTCCAGTTCCCAGAACAACTCAACAAGGAGCAATACTCAAATCTGGAAACTACATGCTCTTCCACAGGCCTAAAATCACAAACCTTTATGACTTCTCTCCTTCTGATACCAATGCTTGCATGAGCACACCTGCAGTTAAGGCGTATTCCTTAAAGCAAAATAAAGATCATTCTGGTTAGGACAATTTCTCATTTTTTAGTTCCCCAAACAACCACTGACAATATATCTGTTCTGTTCCGGACACCCTGCTAAGAATAGATGAATCACATTTGCTTTCTTCCCTAGGCAAAGCAAACTATAGTTGGTATCAGAAAAAGCAATTCAATAGAATAGTACTGAGAATAGGTATATGAAACTTGAGCTGAGTTTTTAAAGAATAAGTAAATGTTTACCAGACAAACAAGGAAAGGAAGGTTGTCTCAGCATAAATGAAGAATGACCAAAGGAACAATAACAAATTACATGGAGAATTAAAAGAAATTAATTCCCTTTATTATTTGGTTGGCATTATTACAAAACGTCATAGTACAGGGTAACTATTGGGTACATGAAAGCATGTCATAGGTGGCAAAACACTACATAATACCAGAAATGCCTATTATTACTGGCTTGTGAGATTTCCAGTTCCCAGTCGATATACAAGAGGGCTTTGAAAATAGTTCACAGAAAATGCATAAAGAATTTTTACACAGATTTCAAAAAGGTGCTGCACCAAAATAAACATTTGTTAATTTCATTTCCTACAAACTTTCTGAAGTACCTTTGTACATATTCTTCCAGCTATTCAATATAACACAATGCTAGGTAGTGCTGTGAAGGGATTTTGAAGTTGTAATTAAGGTACCAAATCAGTTGACCTTTGATAGAAGGAGATTATCTAGCTATACCTGACCTAATCATATGAACTCTTTACATCTAGATCTCTAGATCAGAGATAGGAATTCAGAGATGGTTATTGTTGGCTGGAAGATGGAGGAAGCAGGAAATGGGAGTGGTTAGCTTTTTTTTTTTTTTTTTTTTGACAGGCAGAGTGGACAGTGTGTGAGAGAGAGAGAGAGAGAGAGAGAGAGAAGGTCTTCCTTTACCGTTGGTTTTCCTTTGCCGTTGGTTCACCCTCCAATGGCCGCTGTGGCCAGCGCGCTGTGGCTGGCGCACCACACTGATCTGATGGCAGGAGCCAGGTACTTATCCTGGTTTCCCATGGGGTGCAGGGCCCAAGCACTTGGGCCATCCTCCACTGCACTCCCGGGCCACAGCAGAGAGCTGGCCTGGAAGAAGGGCAACCGGGACAGAATCCGGTGCCCTGACCGGGACTAGAACCCGGTGTGCCGGCGCCGCAAGGCGGAGGATTAGCCTAGTGAGCCACGGCGCCGGCCAATTTAGCTTTTAAATGCTGAGGACAACCCCATGCTGACTCCCAGAAGGAAATGTAATTACATTCTTACAACACCATGGAACTGAATCTACAAATATTAGGAATGAGCATGGTGGCAGATATTTTCTAGAACCTCCAGATAGAAACTCAATCTACCAACACCTTGATATCAGTCTTATGAAATTCTGGGCAGAGAACCAAGTCACATTGTGCAGGGTTTCAGAGATACAGAAACTATTAACTAAAAACAAACAAAAATGTGTGCTGCTTTCACTGAGATTGTGGTAATTTTTTACGGATCAGGAACACTTGTACAGACAGATGATCTAATATTGAAGCATACAAGTCTGACTCATGATCAAAACATCAAGTTCTTTTTGGGCCTCACTTTAAAATGAATGAGACAAAGTATTCTCAAAATGCAATGAAATACAACAAGGAGAAAAAATTAAACAGAAACTAGAACTTCAAGGAAGCAGCACTTACACAAAAATGGAGAAGTGCTTTTGAATATAATTAATATAGAAGTGTTTCTAGATGATAAAGTCAAGGAAAACTTAAAAAGTAGAACAAAGGAAAACATGACAAAGAAGAGGAAAGAAAACAGAATAGCATTAAAGAACTATGGTTGACATTCCACCATTCAAACAACAGGAGTCCTAAAGGGTAAAAAACAATGTAGGAATTCAGTAAAGAACCCAGAAATTTCTCAGAATTAAAGAACATGAATCTACAAGTTATAAAGATTCCCTAAGTATCTACAATAATAAATGAAAAATCATGTTCATACATCTAAGCACATTGTCGTGAAATTCAGAGCATCAGGAATAAAACTGAAATTGTAATAGTATCGAGAGCACATAGAAAAGGAAAATAAATTGAAGCAGAGGGAGGCCGGCGCCGCGGCTCACTAGGCTAATCCTCCGCCTTGCGGCGCCGGCACACCGGGTTCTTGTCCCAGTTGCCCCTCTTCCAGGCCAGCTCTCTGCTGTGGCCAGGGAGTGCAGTGGAGGATGGCCCAAGTGCTTGGGCCCTGCACCCCATGGGAGACCAGGATAAGTACCTGGCTCCTGCCATCGGATCGGCGCGGTGCGCCGGCCACAGTGCGCTGGCCGCGGTGGCCATTGGAGGGTGAACCAGCGGCAAAAGGAAGAAAAGGAAAATAAAGTGACAGCGGACTTCTCTAGTGACCCTGGAAGCTTAAGGGAAATTGAAGAACCTCAAAAATTATAGCACAAAATTAATTTTAACCTAGATTTCTATGTTCAGTCTATCAGTGAGGCAGGTACAGAAAAGGTAATGCATGTTTAGATACAAGGTAATTTTTTGAAAAGAACCTCCTATATAGTTAGAAAACTACTGGAGAATAATCTAGGAAGGATTAACAAATAAAGAAAAGGAATTGGGAAAACAGGAGATATTGTTTAAGGAATGGGTAAAGAATGCTGTTAAGAGCCATGTCAAGGTAGATGGTTTGACTTACTTCCAAGGAAATATAAAGGGACTTCAAGATGTTCATGAAAGACTCATATTATGATACAGACAGGGCAACTGCCTATACAATGCCAGAAAATGGTACTCAATGATTCTCAGGGTAGCACGGTCTACCAGAACCATCAACTTAGCAAGCCTTTATCTTCATATACCAAAATAAACTTATCTTTTAATTGCAATTTCACATGACCTTTGAAGTACCTTCATCTCTGATATGTAGGGTTCTTTAGAATACTGGCAAATTTATTATGAATCTGGAGTAATGAATAATAAAAGGAAGCAATCACCTTCTAAAAAAAGCAAATAAAACAAAAAAAATTTTCAAGAGAAGAGATGTAGCAGCCCTAATGAACACTATCTACTAAGCACAAGGGCATGGCAATATAATCATTGTGGAAAGGGGCAGGAAGAGAAAACCACCTGCTAGAAATGCTGCAAAAGCACCAGATTCTCATGAGAGAATGTCCAAAATACATAAACCAGCAAGTAACAGCAAAATCATATTCTTAGAAAATAGAATTAACAATTGAAACAAATAGGTGAGCTAAAAATGTTTACCTCCAGGGAGCAGATTAGGGAAGAGGGGTAGGACAAGGAACTTCTGTTCCTTGTAAGCTTTGCATTCCTATCATGTGTTATTCTGAATAAAATTGAAATTGTAATTATTAATAAAATTTACTTAGTGCTTATTTATGCAAAACCCTTCATGTATATAATCTCATATAATCCTGGAATTGGGCTATACAGCTCCTTTTCATCACAGATTAGGAAGGTTAGGCCCACAGAGATTAAGTGCCTAACCCAAGATTACACAGTTTCTGGTGGAGCCAGGACTTAAAGCAAGGAAGCCTCACTCCAGAGGCTATGTTCTCAACAAGTGCGGTGAGATCAATTCTTCTCTAAATGGACATATTTACATGGAAGTCAAAAACATTCTGAGAACAGAAGCATTGGCGTCTCATACCCCTTCTCTCTTGAACTGCGAAATTACTAGGACATTTCTGCTGGACTAAGGAGGGCAGGCTTCTCCAAAGGAAAAGACAAAGGATTCCCCACTGAGAAACTCACCACAGGGAAAAGCAAGTCTAGTATAGGCAGCATGGGTTCAACAGCTGACCATGAGGCCTGGGATTAGCTGGTCTGGGTTCCAGCACACTAAATCTGGAAGCTCCTTCTTGTCTGGCTACCCTGGCATCTGGCTGAACAGGTGGCTGTGAGCCATTGAGCTATGATATTGATCTTGAATGTACAGCCATTGAGAACCCTTTCACAACACTGGTACTAAGAAGAGTTTGATTCTGGCCCTTCTTTCTTACAAGATTGGTTGATTTGAAAGGCAGAGCAACATGGGCAGTGTAGGGAGCATGCGTATTCCATCTGCTTGTTCACTCCCCAAATGACTGACACCAAATGTCACGGAATGAGAGTCACCAAAGCCAGGAGTCAGGAACTCCATCCTGGTCTACAACTTGGGTGGCAGGGGAAAAAGCATCTGGTCCATTTTCAGCTCCCTTCCAGGGTGCATTAGCAGGAAGTTGAATGGGAAGTGGGGTAGCTGACGCTACTATGAAATGGGATGCCAGTATCACACGTGGCAGCTTAACCCACTGCTCCACAGCGCTGGCCCCTGAATTTGGCTCTTTTATTTTTTTTAAGATTTATTTACTTGAAAGTCCAAGTTAGAGAAAAGGAGAGACACAGAGAGGGAGGTAACTTTCATCCACTGGTTTATTCCCCAGCAATGGCCAGCACTGGGCCTGGAGCTTCATCCAGTTCTTTAATGTGGATGGCAGGAGAAGCCATCTTCCATTGCTTTTTTCAGGCCATTAGCAGGGAGCTGGTTCAGAACTGGAGCAGCTGGGACACAAAACAATGCCCACATGGGCAGGGTTTTACCTGCTATGCTATAACACTAGTCCCCTGACTCTGGCTCTTAATGTTGATCAGACAACAGCTTTCAGGCCTCAGCCCTCCCTCTGCCCTTTATGTTTAATATCTTGGTGAGCTGATAAAGCCTGGATGTTGCTTCTGCTTCATGTAGGTGCTCCCCTGCCTATGCATGAGAATTCTCATGCTCTCCCCCACCATGGCCCCAGTAGAAACCAAGGTCACTCTCTTTTCTTTATGCTCCTTCAAACCACTTGGGATTGTCTGGGAGGCCTGTCCTGCTGTGCCCAGGATCTAAGTTACTTAAGTAATAAACCTTTCCATAGCTGCTTCTTGCACCATCATTTTCCACATCTGGAGACTTTGGGGGAGGGGATCCATCTGCCTCCGCAGCTGACAGTAAGAACTGGATAATGTTAGGTCAGACTGAGGGGCATTAGGTTTTTGTTTTTAGTAAAAACACTTTTATTGAAGTATTGACACAGATACTACTTATTTAAAATATACTATTTGGTGAGTTTTTGTATACCATAAAATCACCACAGTGAAGATAATGAACATATTAATTAGCCCCTAATGTGTCCCTTGCATGCCCAGGAAGCTACTGATTTGCCTTCTGTCAATATAACTAAGTTTGCATTTTCAAAAAGTTTATGTAAGTATAAATATACATACATACATGCATACATTTCTAATTTTTTATTTAGTTTTTTATTTTTAACAGATTCAGTCTAGTCCACAGAGGGCCACTGGTTTTTAATAGCATAAATGGTGACTAACTGGTGACCATTCAGACTGTTTCCTTATACTCAAAAGCAGAGTCGACTTCTTGTGATAAGTTAGCACCTGCCATTCTTGGATAATGTGAAGATTCACAAAGACACTGAGGGGAGAATATTTTTCTAATGTGTTCAGAAGCAGACTCAATTGATTACATGGAAAATTGGATGTGATGTAACTGCACTTGCTATCAAGCGAGTAAAGCTAATCTCATCATCTACTATTATTAGAGTGTCACTTGAGAAAGAAGCAGGAGGAACTAGAAACATTGCTTTGCCTGCCTTTATGGCACAGATACTATACACAGGGCATGTCACCTAAATAGTTCATTTGGAGCAGGTCATAGTATCTCCACGTTATAAAGAAACTGACGCTCACTCAGATGTGTAACTCGTCTAAGACCACAAAAGACAGGTCCAGCTGGGAAGATACCCTAGGCAAAATAATCATGCTTGATTGGATGCCTGAAATTCCAGCATTAAAAAATCATTTTTTAGTGTTTTCCTCTAAGATTCTTTTGTATATAAGATATAGGTCACTTCCAGGTAGGTTAATGCCTGAATACCTCAAGTATGAGAAGAGGACAGACATATGGGGGGTGGGGGCAATTAGCCATTACTTGCTAAAAGAAAAACAGGAGATTAAAGGGGTGTATATTAGGCACAGTAATTAAGATGCTGCCTAGGGCACCAGTGTCCCATATTTGAGTGCCTGATTTCAAGTTCTGGCTCCATTTCCAAATCCAGCTTCCAGCTAATGCATACCCTGGGAGGCAGTAGGTGATGGTCAAAATACTTGGGTCTATGTCACCCACATGGAAGACCCAGACTGAGCTCCTGGCTTCCGCCTGATCCACCCACAACTAATGCAGACCTTTGGTGAGTGATCCAGCATATAGAAGATCTCTCTGTTTCTGTCTGCCTTTCAAATGAATTTTTAAAATGTTCTTAAAAAGATGGGCACTTGAGAACAAAGGGAGGATGGTGGTGCAATGTCTAAAAAAGAGAAGCTTCCATAGGCTGATGCCAACTGAGGCACCATACAGGGTTAAGATACTGCAGCTCCGCCCTACAATCCTGGGATGCTGAAGCTATGTATGGCCCTAAAGATAACCTAGCCCACTTTTACAGGTGGCGAAACTGAGGTGCAGATTTCAACGTTACTTTTCTTGGATCACACAACCAATGTAGAACAATAGGACTGGAAGAAGAGTCCACATTAGTCACTTTCTTTTTCATAGCAGCTTCAGGGCCACTTACCATGCAGAATAAGATCTGTTCTGTTATGTTCATAAAGATCTTGCCTACAACAAAACCCAGTCCAAGTGTGTTATATAAGATTGTACTATTCGGAGGAAAGAATAATCTGTCAAAACTTCAGTTCACACCCTTTCACTTTTTAATTGAAAAGGTTACTGGGATCACTGTAAAAAATAATAGGAAACCCAGTCTCCCCCAGTGGTATCATTTTGCAAAACTATAGCATACTATCACACAAGGATGCTGACACTGATACAATCTGCTCATCTTAATCTGATTTCTTCAGTTTTATTTGTAGTCATGAGTACATGTCTCTCTGTGTGTATGTGTGTGTGTTTTATCACTCACGCTGGTTTGTGTATTCACAACATACTGAACAGTTCTATCACCACAAGTCTCTTGCATGTTGCCACTGTATAAGTGCACCATCTCCTTCCCCATCTCATCTCTAGTTCCTAACCCATGGCAACTGTTAATCTGTTCTCCATTTGTACACATTTTTCTCTTTGAACATATTAGATAAGTGGAATAATCCAGTACATAACCTTTGAGGCCTGAATTTTTTTCTTTGACTATGGTAGAGTTATAGACAGTGAGAGAGAGAGACAGAGAGAAAGGTCTTCCTTCCGTTGGTTCACCCCCCAAATGGCCACTATGGCCGGTGCTGCGCCGATCCAAAGCCAGGAGCCAGGTGCTTCCTCCTGGTCTCCCATGCAGGTACAGGGCCCAAGCACTTGGGCCATCCTCCACTGCCTTCCTGGGCCACAGCAGAGAGCTAGACTGGAAGAAGTGCAACTGGGACTAGAACCTGGTGCCCATATGGGATGCTGGCATCGCAGGCAGAGGATTAACCTAGTGCGCCACCACGCCGGCCCCCTGAATTTTCTTTACTTGATCAAAATTCCATGGAGATTAACCCAAGTCATTGCACAAAATAATTGTCACCTCTTCTTTATTGCTGAGTAATATTCAGTGATATGGAGGCACCACATTTTGTTGCACCATTTAAATGTTGAACTATCTGCCTGGACCACTTCCCGTTTTGAGCTAATTCTACTGAAATTGCTATGAACATTCATGTACAAGTTGGTGTGAACAGCAGTTTTCATTTTTCAGGGATAAATGCCCCAGGGTGCCATCGGTGGGTTGTATGGTAATTGCACATATATTTTTACAGGAAATTGCCAAAATGATTCCCAGAGTGACTGTGCCATCTAACATTCCCATCAGCCACAGGCAAATGATCCAATTTCTCTACAACCTCAGCAACATTTAGTGTTGCCACTATTTTTTATTTTAGACATTAGAGTTATGTAGTGCTGTCTCACTGTGGTTTAATTTGCATCTAAGTGATGGCTAATGATATGAATATCTTTTCACGTGATTGCTTGCCATCTGTATATTCTCTGTGGTGGATGTCTCTTCATGCCTTTCACCCATTTGTGAACCAGGTTGTTTTTACTACTCTTGAGATATGAGAGTTCTTAACATATTCTAAATACTGGTCCCTTGTCCAAAACACAGCACGCAAATACTTTCTCCTACTCTATAATTTGGTTTTTCATCCTTTTAACAGGATCGTTCACAGAGTTATATCTAAAATTTTGATGAAGTCTAGTTCATGGTGTTTTTCCTTTCATGGATCCTGTTTTTGGTGTCAAGTCTAAGAACTTGACATTGCCCATTCTACGCTCCCGCTGCACTGCAACTGCACAGCCATGACGTTGTACAGATAGCAGAGCTTGGTGCGATCACTAAAATGTTCTACTCCAGCCTCCAATGATTCCCTACCGAATACCACACTACAGTCTTTTCTCCTGGAATTGGAACCTCCTCCACACCCTCAACTTCTGGTCAAGTTTCCTGGTTCTGTTCAACCAACCCTTCACCCCAAAACACATGCCGTAGTCTAGACAAACTACCAGTTATCATTCAAAAAGGCTTATAATCATGGCACCGGTAGATGTGGGAACTGAATATGTGGGATTTATGAAGTAATGCACACAGCTCCTTTCTCTCACTGAAAATATTATGCAATTTATCAACATTCACTTCCAAAGCCACCAATCTCATGGAGTGTTTCTGATGGCCTCCAACTGGCACATGTTGCCTGCCTCACTTCAGAAACCCACAGAACTCAGCCCCTCTCTCACAGCACTGAGCTGAGTCTCCCACGTGCATCTCAGTTGTCAAACTGCCCCAGGGGTAGGACTTGTGTCTTCCTCATCTGTGAGTCCGCTGCAGGACCTGGTACACAGCAAGAACCAAGAATGATTTTGTTTTGCGGAACCCCCATCAGCATCTCAACAGTTCTAGCACATACCTGTCAGTCCTATTCACATCTGCACATTAAAAGCACAATGAAAGAGCCAGTACAACTCTTATCTCTGGCCTCCAGATCTTCTGTAAGATTTTTTTTAAGTCTTCCTACTTTTCTTCTACCTCTTTCCCTACACATACAACCACAGCGAAGAGAAGAAAAACAAACACTAACCCTAACTTGATATTGAAATTTTAAACACTTCTGTCAGAATGTTTCAAAATCAAAAGGAAGTAGCTTTTCATCCTGGCTTCAATGAAACAGCACGCCACCTCCCTCAGAGCTTCCCTGGGAACCTACTGTTACCTCAAATTTCTTTCAATGCTTGTCTTAGCAGTTCTACAGCTGTCCTTGTAATTTCTCCAGGCAGGAAAGAGAGAGGTGCCAGATCCATGGTTGCAAGGATTTCCAGGAAAAGGAGTAGATCTTTTCCTTTTGTAAATCTCAGCCCCTTCCTATCAAATTCACATCAAGTGTTTCCAGCACATAGAAAATGATTAGTAAATGTTTATTTAAACACCTGAATCAATATAGTCCCAGAAATCTCTTTAGCATCCTAAACCACATTAAAAACAAAGGGAATGAAATTTTAGAGCATTATGGATAAGAAACTACCAATCAAAAATATGGTACTTTGGGGCAGAGGGTGGCATTGTGGCACAGTGGGATAAGCTGCCATCTGCAAATTAGAATTCCATTTGGGCACCTGCTTAACTCTTGGGTGCTCTACTTCCTATCCTGCTCCTTGGTAATGTGACCAGGAAAGCAGAGGAGGATGGCCCAAGTGCTTGAGCCTCTGCCACCCAGGTGGGAGACCCAGATGAAGTCCCAGGCTCCTGGCTTCAGCCTGGCACAGTCCCGGCCATTGCAATAACTTGGAGTGCAAATCAGCAGATGGAAGATCTTTGTTTCTCCCTCGCTGTCACTCTGCCTTTCAAAGAAAGAAAGAAATACTTTTTATTGTGGTATTTTTAGTTAACTTTTTTTTTTCAAAATCTGGCAAATGGGTTGATTCTTGGGTTCATAAAAAAATCTTTTCCCAGTTATGATGAAATCAAGAAAAAAAGTAGCCTCCTCTTTTCTCCGCAAGGATAGAAAAGTCTTTCTACTTCCCTGAAGACACTGCTCATCTTCAATGTAACTTTAACTTCATTGTGAATGTGTCTTCAAGGTAACCAAATACTGTAGGATCTACAACCTGTCTGGGTAGTTTCATCAGATAACCAGGCTAAGCTCTGCAATTTCCTGGGACTATAAGCTATCCTCTTCTAGTCTCACAGCTGAAGAGAACTGCTCAAGGTGGGATTCACCAGCTATCACAACACTAAAGTGGTAGCTGCTGATCAAAAAGCATAAGATAACAAGTCTTGTGGGGAGCACTGGTCCACAGATTCATTTCTGTTTGCACCCTGCAGGTGTGTGGACCAGGCACCATCAAGCTCCAGTCTGGGAATCACTAACACATGTAGCTGCAACTACCATTTGTGAGTGTCCACTCCAAGCCATTCACGGTTAACTGGCACTAAGGGAGGATGCAAAATTAAATAAACTGTACCGGTGACACTGAGAGAATTCACCAGGAAAAAAGAAAAAAAAATACCTATCCAATGCGCTACAGTACCCCAGAAAAACAGGCTGATTTGCCTGGGAGATCTCTTGTAACAAATGTTACACCAGGTTTGAGGCTTGTATGAAAAGTGCACTCTTGCCAGGTACCCAGGATGGAAAGAAGTGAGCAAAGTCAACCAAGGCAGGGTAAACAGCTTTTATAAAAGGCTAGTGAATGAGCACGTCATGAATGGATGTGCTAGAACCTGGAACAAGTCACACTGTGAGGATTTTAGTTGGGAAAATGAGTGGTAAAACATCAGGCTGCATAGGGGGTGGTAGCAGGAGTTTTAGTTTTGATCTGACACAAGGAACACTGTGATTTTGAGTCACAACAACTGTTGATAGAGAAGAGAATTGGGAGAACTGAGTGGATAGCTATCTGTGCTGAGCATTTTCAAATCCTTTATCTCATTTGCTCCTCGCAGCTCCGGCATGGGGTGGGCCCTCTTGTGTGCATTCCAGGTACAGGAAACCAAAGGCTCCAAGTTACTGCAGGTTTGCTTAAACTGAGCCTGATGTGGATTGCTTCAGACCATTATAATGCTCTGCATTAGGTAGCTCCTTTTAACAAGTGAAAAGAAAGGGGAAAAGAATGGAGAAAAGGATTTCAAGGTTTCTATGTTTGAGTTATAGGAACCTGTTTTCAAAGTGATTTTACATTTGTAATCAGGCATATGAACGTCTCCTTTCCTACCTCATCTTAGCTGCTCAGAAAAGCCTAATTTAGTCTTCATCTTGAAGGGTACAGGGTCCCTCTAGTCCACCAGCACCACCTTTCCAGGCATTAATTGTCTTCTTTCATTACCCTCACTTCTTGACATGCATGCTCAGCACCTATTTCTGAATCAGTCTTACCACACTTTTAATTGCTAAGCTCCTTCAGATGCTTTATTCATGTTCTTAGTGCCTTAGGCACACTACATTTTCACTAAATACTGGTTCCAAGGACGTAAACCAAGGCTCTTTGGCCTGGCTCTGAGCAAAGTTCTCAAGGACTCTAAAGAATTTCCTCCAAGAGAATTTTTGGGCCCAGATGACTTTATGAGTGCTATCTTATCAAACACTGGAGGCAGATGCAGTTTCTACATGATTTAAACTGTCCCACAATGAAGAGAAAGAATGAACACATCTAAACAATTCAATCTAAACAAATTCTGTAGCTCCCCCATTCGCGGAGGAACGACACTAGACCCTGCGCTGAAATTGGAAAGGTATCAAATAGATGATCCCACAATAAATAAATAAATAAATCTGAAGATATCAAATAAATGATCTAACAATGTATCTCAAGGACCCTAGAAAAACAAGAACAAACCAAATCCCAAATTAGTAGGAGGAAAGAAATCATAAAATTAGAGAATAAACAAAATTGAAATAAAAAATACCATACAAAAGATGAGTGAATTGAAGAGCTTTTTTATTTTAAATAAACACAGCGATTCTTTGATTGATTGGTTGTTAAATCACTGGCCTAACCAACCAAAAGCAAAAAGGGTAAAGATACAAATTAATAAAATGAAAGATAAAAAAGGAGATGCTGTGACTGATACCACAAAAATAAAGAGAATCAAAAATTATTACAAATAGCTATACAACAACACATTGTGAAATATAGAAGAAATAGATTATATATAATTTACCAAACTGAGATAGGAAGACACAGGGAATTTAAATAGATCATTAAAAAAAGATAGAATTTGAATCAGTAATAAAGACCCTGCTAACAAAGAAAAGTCCAGGACTGAAGGGCTTCACTGTTGAATTCTACCAAACTTTTAAATGAGGAAGAATCCCAATTCCTCTCAAGCTATTCAAAGCAATCGAAGGGGAAGGAACTCTTTCTATGAAGCCAGCATCACCTTAATTACAAAACCAGAAAATGATACAACAAAGAAAGAGAACTATAAACCAATATCCCTGAGGAACACAGATGCAAAAATGCTCAAAAAAATACTAGCTAACTTAATCCAACAACACATCAAATAATTATCCTCCCAGAAGAAGTGGTATTTATCCTTGGTATGCACGGATGGTTCAACATAAGTGTATCAATTACCATGATACATCCATTAACAAATTGAAAAATTAAAAACCATATCAATATCTCAATAGATGCAGAGAAAGCATTTGATAAAATACAGTATCTCTTCATGATAAAAAATTTAAGCAAATTGCATATAAAAGGAACATGTGGATGCAGGGGGCCAAGCACTTGGGCCATCCTCCACTGCTTTCCCAGGCACATTAGCAGGGAGCTGGATTAGAAGTGGAACATGCAGGACTCGAATTGGCACCCATATGGGATGTTGGTGGTGCAGGTGACAGCTTAACCCACTACACCACAATGCTGGCCCCATTTTGTGTAATCTTATAATCGTATTTTAGAATTATCTTTCAGACATTTCATTAATCTTCTCATCTTCACAGTCTTATATTTATGTGTTATTGTGTTCCTTTTGGGGGTCATATTTTCCTCATTCATGTTTCTTGTATTTCTATGTTTATTTTTATGCATCTGGGGACTCAGCAGTTGCTGTCTCCTCTGAAGTCTTTATTCTTGTGTATGTGCCTCTGTGCCTTGGTGGTGTCCCTGCACCTTTAGTGGATATCCTGAAGTATGTGTGAGGTGGGGCTAGGGAGGTCTGGATAACATCTGTGGGGCAAGAGTCCAGAGTGACACACAAGATGAGTGCAGTAGATTTCAGCCACAGTCAGTAAAGGGAGGGTATGATCACTCTAGCTGGTGTGTTCACAGACTCAGCTCTTGTCTTTGCAAAAGTGAACCAGTTGATTCACTGCCTAGGATGAGCTCACAATGCCCACATATCCCATTCATTCAGATGCACAAACCACACAAGGATTCCAGGCGTTCCATAGTATGAGTGCCAAGCCTCCATGAGGTCCCTCCCCAGCACTCTGGGAGTTATGACCTGGAGTTAGCCAGGTCAAGTGTCCATAGATTCAACCACACTCCACACCGTTCCCAGTTTCCCTGCCTATGCAGAGCTCAAAAGTCACAGAATTCCCTCAATGACAGAGCGTAGCACTACCACAGTCAGATGGTGCAGGGGATCCATATTCTGTCTTCCTAGCTGCCCCATCCCCAGATACCCTAGCCACCTGCCCTCACTTCATGGTGCTGAGTCTGGCACTTCTGTGGGAAAAGGGGAGGGGAGCAATGTGGCTTTGCTTCAGGGAGCTATGCGGATGCCCACTCCATGCCAGTTCTCTAGGCTGGACTCAAAATCAAAGGGGACTACGGACTTCTCCCTCAAATAAAAATCACCAGTAGTACACAGGCTGCTGCATACTCCACTCACTTTGCTCTGAGAAGATGGCGTTTCCCTCTCTGCACACCAAGCAGTTTGGTGGGGGAGGGGAGGGAAGCAATGTGGTCTCCCTCCATGGAGCGAAGTGGATGCTGTGCCTCCAGTCCACCCCTTACCAGCTCTCCAGGCCCAGCAAGACTCAAAGTCAGACAAGGTCACTAGCGGTACTAGGTCACTGCAACCTCCTCTCACCTTCCCCTCTGCCGGTGGTGACTCTCCACTGAGAGTACTGCCAGCTGCTGCTTGTATGGACACTGTCCTTGTTGTTCTGCTAAGTCCATGCTTTGTTAAGTTTTCCACTGAAAATTTCTCTCCAACTGTCCCCTGGGAATGCAATACTTCCTTTGTTTTTCTGATAACTCATCATGTCCTAATCAGTATGTCCTTTCCCTACTCAGACATCTTGGATCTGTGCTCTCTTACTCTTCTTTATGCATCTTTACTATCCTCTTCAAACCGTACTAGCAGGAATCATGGCATAAATGAATACCTACCAAAAAAAATCAACATTCGTGGAACATTTCTGAAATTGTGATGCAGAGAATTTGTTGCGATGAGCTACAAGAGACTCAGGTGCTTGTCCTCAAAGCAGAGAAGGTAGTATTAGAAGCCAGCCATTGGCCGGCGCCGCAGCTCACTAGGCTAATCCTCCGCCTTGTGGCGCTGGCACACCGGGTTCTAGTCCCGGTTGGGACACCAGATTCTGTCCCAGTTGCCCCTCTTCCAGGCCAGCTCTCTACTGTGGCCAGGGAGTGCAGTGGAGGATGGCCCAAGTGCTTGGGCCCTGCACCCCATGGGAGACCAGGATAGGTACCTGGCTCCTGCCATCAGATCAGCGCGGTGCGCTGGCCACAGCGCGCCGGCCGCGGCGGCCATTGGAGGGTGAACCAACAGCAAAGGAAGACCTTTCTCTCTGTCTCTCTCTCTCACTGTCCACTCTGCCTGTCAAAAAAAAAAAAAAAAAAAAAGAGAGAGAGAGAGAGAGAGAGAGAGAAGCCAGTCATCTCCTCTCACCTCAGAGACTCTGCTTGGTCTATGTGGATGCACCAGCTCACCCACACATTAGCAACTTCCCAGGCTGTCACTTCCACATTTTTAAAGCAACAGTTATTACCTGACCTAGAGTTTAGTCCTAGATGCACATATGGCCATTAAGTGAAAGAGATAAATTCATTCTAAGAATATAACTGGAAAAGACTTCACAATAATAACCATGATGTGCCGGTAGGTCCAGTTCAAAGGAAATCACACTTGGAATCTCTGCACCATTTGGTGTCTACAATCCAAACACCCTACATTTTCCTGAAATTTATAATTTTATTAAATATTAATAACACCAATAACCATGACACTGTGATGTCTGCTGCAAAATGACTCCACTGACTGAGTGCTAATAGGTGACGAGCTGCTTACACATGTGCATTAGTTCCATTAATCCTTATTATTCCACAAGATTCCTTTGACTTTAGAGACATGAACGATGGGGCTAAGTGTTAAAACAACTTCCCAAGGTTATAAGTAAGAAATTATGTGCTCTAGGTTCACCTTTAATTTGGTTGAGCCGAGACCTCATGCTTGAAACATTATCTCAGTTTGAAATGTCTAATAATATAATTGATATACAGTTCACAGTACTTTGATATCCATTAAACATCTACCATGTGCTAGGCAAAGAGGATGCTAAGTTAAAAACAGCTTGGTCTCGTCCTTCAAGGGATGTACAAGTTAGTAGATGAGATGAGGCCACTCTGAATGAATATGCAAGCTGTGTTGTTACAGCTTCATTAACCACCATCCACACAAACTTCACGCAAGTGGCACTACATTGAGCTGAGCAACAAAGCAGTCCTGAGAAAGGCAAACCCGTATATAACCAAGCATTCCATTCTAATCAGTACCCCTACAAACCACTTCAGTTAATACACCTTAACCCAAACATGGGAGCACATATATACTTGTGAGAAATGTGCAGCCACAAGGAGAAGTCTAAGTAAGGATCTGCTACTGGCCTGGTGTAACCGCAGTCCTGGGTTCAAAGTCTGTGGATGGTTACAGAAAAAATTCACTATGGACTCCTGCAGTAGAACTATAGGCATCTGAAAGTATACAGATAATCACTTGCTTGATAAAAATGTTTTGCATAGAGAATTGTGTAGCTAACATTAACAGGGCCAAGAAAAATTGAATATTCACTAGAAACATACAGCAAGACAGTGAACTTTATAACCTATCTTTTCTGAAAATATATTTCAAAAGGAGATGCAATATAACAAAGTAATCTTCCTCTCTCAACACAAAGACCCCTCCTCTGTTAGCAGGTATTTCTTTAAATACTGTATTCTAGCATGTCCTTTATGGGGAAAAGAAGTGAGGGTATAAGGAGTAGAAAGGATATGCTTTCAATGAATAAAAGAAAGTTAGTAATTTGCTTTTTATTTATTCAAGAGAAGGAATAGGTAAGTGCTTTACAAAATATAAAAGACAGAAAAAATACATGCAGTTAAAGTAAGTCTTCCCCCTGTGGTTGACCCCTTGTCACCAATCACTCTCCCCAGAGTCAACCTTTGTTATAAGCTGAGTACTCTTAAAGGATACATTATCACTCACAAATAAATATTTAGCTGTACTGCCAGATGCCCATTACATGTAACATTTATTCTATTCTGAAGCTTCTAGTACATTGTGCCATAAAAGATATTCTATATTCCGTACCCTGAATCTTCAAAAAACTTATCAATACATTGTGGCAATTATTTAACATTAGTACAAATATAACTGTCTCATCTTTTCCAATGGGTGTGTTATACTCCCTCACATGACTTTATCAAAGGGTTTCTCCTCCTATCACTTGCTATAACAAAGCCATAACAGCTATGTTACATGTCATTGTGCACACATGTAAATTCATGTATTTTTATCACCCCATGGCTTATTTTATCTTTAGTTTCTGTGATTTTGTATAATATATCTCTAAATTTTTTATTTGATCTGTTTAGGATTGGTGTTATAAAATCTATTGGCTTGTACTTCAGAATTTCTTAAAAATTAGTAACTTTTTATCTCTTCATATATAATCCTTGCCTTTTTAAAATTTTTCTCTCCCTCTACAACTCCGTAACTATATGCAATGCCTTGTCAAATTGTCCTGAATGTATCTTATCATCTCTTCTAAGGTGGTCCATAAGACTCTGGGCTATGGTACAGGCATTCTGTAGACTCAGGCAGAGGACCTAGATAAAATCGAGCATTACTTTATCCCCTCAAAAGAGTTTTAAAACAAATTAAACATATATTAAAAAAAGAATTAAGGAACTGAAAACACTAGTTAGTTAGGAAGTCTTCTGGAATGCATCAAAGAAAGACATAGATAGAAACTATGAAAGTAGTTAGGAGAATGTGGACACAGCAAGATCTAATCTATGTCTAGTAAGAGTTCCAAAGAAAAGAATAGAAACAACAGGACAGGAGTAATACTTGGAAATGTGATGGATGACAGTTGTTTAAATGGAATGCATGAATCATTATACTAGAAGCATGAGTTACCATCAGGATAAAGGAACACTGACTCCATCTTTTAATACATTGTAGTGAAATATCAAGATATCTACTTAAAGAGAAATTCATAAATAAAACCAGAGAATACAAAACTAATCATCTATAAAAGAATGAAAATTATACTGGTGTTGCTAAAAGAAAGGAAACTATTTCTACCATAAAGGACTCAGAAATCTTTAAAAGTACTTTTGACTTAGAAGTCTAACTCTAGGGTAAAGCTACCACCTGGAACACCAGCATACTTCCGCTTCTGATCCAGCTCCCAGCTAATGGCCTAGGAGATGCAGGGAAAGATGGCTCAAGTGCCTGGGCCCCTGCCACCAAGTGAGAGACTCTGCTGAAGCTCTCGGCGCCAGGGCCAGCCCAGGCCATTGCAGCCATTTGGGGAGTGAACCAACAGATGGAAGATTTTTCTCAGATTCTGTCTCTCCCTCTTTCTCTGTAACTCTGACTTTCAAATAAATCTTTTAAAATCTTAAAAAAAGAAATCTAACTCTATGGTCACAAAATATAGAAACTATTAATTCTGTACAAAAAACACCCCACATGACTCAAAGTCAAAGTCTTAAGTTTATATCAAACTCTTTTTATAACATTCTAACTTTAAAGCTGTCTATCACACTACAGGTCATCTCAACCAATTCATCATTTATCAAATGTGGATCCAAAGACCATGGAGTCCAGCAATTAGTCCACTGCCTTGTAGCTAGTTTGTTGCCAATCTAAGATTAGAAATTTGACATCATCCACTCCCTGCAAATCAAAACCTGCACAGTTGGAATTTTTAATTAATTCAGCTTACAATATCTATTCAAAAAAGCCTTAAATTACCTGCCAATTTATCTACACACAGGATCACCCTCACAGACTTGCACACACCAGCAATGACAAGTCTCCAACAGAGAACAGGCCCAACGCTGGCCAGCCTTTCTGAGACTTATGGCCCACCTAAAGCAGCTCTTAGTCAAACTGGATAGCTTATGGCAGAGACATTCTGAATTGGAAGGTATTTGCAGGTTTCCTTAAAAGCATTAAACTTTTTGGAGAAGTGAAAATATGGCTATTCTATTCTTTTAAATGTCTTCTACATAAACAGATAAGCCATCCAGAATTGATAAATGTAGGACATTTTCCATATTCTTTCACAACTAGGAAATGCTTTTCTAATGCCCTTTGAATGTAGAGGATCTTGTCTTGGAACTTCCTGAGAAAACCTAGCTTTGAGCGAACAGTGACATGATGCTATGTCACAGTCAAATTCACAGTCAAATGACAATTTTGCCCTACATCTTCACTTTAAAAGTGAATCAAGAGCTCTTTTATAAAAGGTATTAAGAGACTCTATGTTACACAGTCACAGAAGAATGCTTAAATGCTTAGATCAGCATGTGTTCTTATAAGTTTTAGAATAATTTGAATTATTTTTAACTTCAAAACACAATAACAATGGGATAATTTGTTGAAGTACTGTATGAAGACAATTGAATGAACATGTGAGAAATGAAAGTGATTACATTTTACCTATTATTTCTCTCAAAATATCAATAAAGATTTATTTATAGAAAAAAATCACAAACACATCCACAAAAAACAGGTCAACTTCTATACAAACCTGGACTGTGGAATATTTTGTATACATTTTCCAGGTATGATACCAAAGGCAACAGTCATGAAAAACAAACCAAATGAAGTTGGCAATAGTTTCCTAAAATGCTCACAGACTTGGGGTGAACACTGTGCACAGCAGTATGGATTCAGCTTGAGATGTCTGCTCACATATCACTGGGCCTCAGCGGAAGCCCAGCCCCGCTGCTAATGGCTACCTGGGAGGCTGCAGGTAATGGCCTAAGGCTTGGCTCTGGCACCCCCATGGAAGCCAGGATTGAGTGCCAGGCTCCTGGCTTCTGCCTGGCCTAACCCCAGCTGCTGGACACATTTGGAGTATGAACCAGAGGATGGAAGATCCAATTCTCTGCATCTCTGCCTTTCAAACAAAATGAAAATAAACTTAAAAACTGTAATGAATATAAACGTAACACAAATTGCAAACTAGGAAAATATGCTTCAATTTATAATGCAAGACCAATACTTTTGAAGATCCACAAAGAGCTAAGTAACAGGTTTCGCCTACCAAACTCATGAAAATATTTTCCAGTGTTTTTATTGAGTGTGGGTTCAAATGCAAAGAAATAGCACTACCATAGGATGAGAATGGAAATGAGACAAAATTTTGGAAGGGCAACATGGTAATATATGTTGAAATCTTTTAAAATAATCAGGCCCCTTGACCCATTAATTTCAGTTTGGCAAGCTTATTCTTAGAATCTAAGAAATATTGTGTGGAAAGATTTAATTGCAATTCTATTCATCACGGTGCTACTCACACCTTTGAAAAATTGGAAAATCTTAAATGTCAAGCAATAGGGGATTAATTAAATAGATTATATTTCATCCACAAAAAGGAACACTATGAAATTGGCAAAAATATTAACATGCATAGTTGTTCCTAGTGTATGTTAAGAGAATGAAATGTTCCTGTTCAATTCTCATAAGGAAATATATATATGGCTATGGGGAGAGAAAAGTACAGGAGCATAAGCACTAAAGCATTAAGAACAGATTTTTTTTTTTTCCTGCCAGGGAGAAGTATGGGTTAACTTCTGGATTATTTCCATTTATTTTTTATTTTACAGTAATTAGCGTGCATTGTTTTTTAATAAGAAAAGATGATAAAAGTCATTTCTATAAAATAGAGAAACATATTTCCCATATGCATTGAAGTGGTAATAATGCTGTATTGAATTGAAAATCATAGAAAATGAATTACAGTTATGACTAAAACCATAATGATTCTGCACTGTCCGGAATTATTAGAAGGAATTTGACACTGAATTCTGTAAGCTCATCTTAAAGGGTCAGAGTATTAAGGCTGATTATGTCTGTGTTTCTATATTTCCCTAAAAATTCACAGATTTCCACAGAAATCTAAATTCATAATGAGAATGTGTACATGTTTCCCAAACTCAGCTTCAGTACCATACCATGCCATATTCTGAACTGTGATGTTTTCTCACCTGACCACCTGCCTTTTGTCCTTTTTTCTTTTTGGATAATTGATGATGAACTTATTAGACCATGGAAATAGATATGTCACTATAGGAAAATCATCACTAGCACATATTTTAAGCCTCTTGACTTTAATGGCATAGTACACCTGATCTTAACCAAAAGGCTGAGAAGCCATGGCATATTATATTAACTGGATCCAATAGCCTTGTTAATAGCTTCTTTACCCAAAAAGTATCTTTTCCATTTTTTAAAATTGACAAGTAAACTTGTATATTTTTAGGGGTATGACACAATGTTTTGATATGTGTATACACTGTAGAAAGGCTAAAACAAGCTATGTAACAGATGTATTACCTCATGTACTTGTTTTGTGGTGAGAATTTAAAGTTCACTCAGTAATTTTGAAGTACACATCATATGGGTATTAACTACAGTCACAATGAATTATAACAGTGCTCCTGAATTATTTATTCTTCCTAACTGAATCTGACCTCCTTTTCCCCAATCCTCCCTCTCGTTTTTTACTCATGAGTTCTTTCCCTCAACCGGTAATCTTTCCTGACAAGTCCAGAACTTGATACCTATGTATACATGAGAGATTCTGAGTGTCCAGCCACCCGCTGAAGTGTCACAGTCCAAAAATATCTCTGCCTATTCTCTCCTCTTTCATACTTTCAACTTAAAAGTTTTTATCACTGTGTCATTTTGTGAGAACCAGGTTCCTCAGACTAGATATTCAAGATTTGAAATACTATTTCCAAAAATTTGTGTATAAAAAAGCTATGCATGATGTTCAAATTTTTCTCACACCAAGATCAGCCTGTCTTTTAATTCCACTTTCCACAAACTTTTGAAGCTCCCTTGTATACATAAAAATATGTATGAGTGGTATTAAAGTAGCATTTGTCAACAAAGAGAATAATAAATGCTTATTTTGTATGTTTACCATGTTTGCAATATTTTTAAGGTCTCCAAAATATTTTAAACACACCATTTGTATATGTAGATTAAAATATGCCTTAATTTTGCCAAATTCAGTTCTGTGGATAATATTTTATATTGTAAAGAGCCCCTAAGAAGGTAAATTAAGAAGCAATTATTTTATATAATGGACTTGCCATTAGAGCCCCATGTATTAGCTTCCCTCTGATACTTCTTCTGTATTTTAATTTGCTATCCCAAGGTGGGCTTTAGTTTTTACATGATGTTACACAAAAATGCACAGGAACACTTGAGGGTGTAAGTTCAATTCTGAAAAGCAGGTATTGGTAAGGCTCTGTAAATGTGCCAGGTTCTGCTAAGCAAGAGGATAACAAGGAAGCCAGGAGGGGGTTCTGCCCTCATCGTGTTCATGGCTTCAACTTCTATGTCATGGATTAGAATACAAATGGATTGTGGTGACAGAGGAAGAATACCTGGCTTGGCCTGGAGAGAATGGTAGGTGTTGTAAGAGACTGCCAGGAGATGTTTATAACAATTTCTTCATCTAGTCATCAGCTGATAGACATTTGGGTTGATTCATATCTTAGCTATTGCTAATTGAGCTACAATAAACATGAGGGTACCAATAGCCCTTTCATATGCTGATTTCATTTCCTTTGAGTAAATTCCCTAGAGTGGAATGGCTCAGTCATATGGTAGATCTATTTTCAAATTTCTGAGGAATCTTCATAATGTTTCCATAATGATAGTACTAGTTTGCATTCCCACCAATAGTGGATTAAGGTAACTTTTCCCCACATCCTCACCAGCATTTATTATTTCTTGATTTTTGGATGAGAGCCATTCTAACTGGGGTGAGGTGGAACCTCATTGTGGTATTGATTTGCATTTCCCTGATGGCTAGTGATCCTGAGCATCTTTTCATGTGTCTGTTGGCCATCTGTATTGCATTCTTTCAAAAATGCCTGTTCAGGGGTTAGTGCTGTGGCACCGTGGGTGAAGCTGCCATCTGCTGGACCGGCATCCCATATGGGCACTGGTTTGAATCCCAGCTGCTTCACTTCTGATCTAGCACTGTGCTATGGCCTGGGAGAGCAGTAGAGGGTGGCCCAAGTCCTTAGGCCCCTGCACCCATGTGGGAGACCTGGAGGAAGCTGCTGGCTCCTGGCTTCGGATCGGCACAGCTCCAGCCATTGCAGATACTTGGGAAGTGAAGCAGCAGATGGAAGACCTCTCTTTCTCTGCCTCTGCCTCTCTGTAACTCTGCCTCTCAAATAAATAAATCTTTAAAAAAAAAAGCCTGCTATTGTCCTTAAGCTATTTCTTAACTAGACTGCTTGTTCTTGTTGAGTTTCATGAACTCTTTATATATCTTAGATATTAATCCTTTACTAGATGCACAATTATGAAATATTTTCCCAGTCTGTTGAATGCCTCTTTGTTGAATGTTTCCACTGCAGTGCAGAAGCTTCTTAGCTTGAAGTAACTCCATTTGTCTATTTTTGCCTTTACTGCCCATAAATCTGGAGTCTTATCCAAGAATTCTTTGCCTAGGCCAATGTCTTTCAGTGTTGCTCTAGTAATGTGAGAGTTTAAAGTCTTCAGGTTTAGATCCCTGACCCATTTTGAGCTGATTTTTGTATAACGTGCAAGGTAGGAGACTTGATTCACACTTTTGCATGAAAATATCCAATTTCCCAACACCATTCATTGAAGAGACTGTCCTTTCTCGAGGGATAGATTTTAGCTCATTTTTTAAACATTAGTTAGCTGTAGATGCATGGATTAATTTCTGGGGTCTCTAATCTGTTCCATTGGTCTACATGTCAAATCTTGTACCATTACTGGCTTGTTTTGATTATAATTACCCTGCAATATATCTTGAAATCTGGTATTGTGATAGCCTGGCAAAGTTGCAGGATGTAAGATCAACACACAAAAATAAATAGCAATTGTATACACAAACAATGCCATGGATGAGGAAGGTCAGTTCTATTCATAATAGCTGCAAAAAAATTAAATACCTTGCGATAAATTTATCCAAAGATGTGAAAGATTTCTACAATAAGGAAAATTACAACACATTAATAAAAGAAACAGAAGACACAAAGAAGAATGGAAAAATTTCATGTTCATGGGTTTAAAGTATTAATATCATAAAAATATCTGTACTACCAAAGTAATTTATAGATTCAATGTGATCCCAATCAAAATACCAAAGATGTTCTCAGATCTAGAAAGAAATAACCTAAAGTTCATGTGGAATCACAAGAGACTCCAAATAGCTAAAGCAATCTTATACAATAAAGCTGGAGGCAGTATCTCACTAACATTTATAGCAGAATAATTTTCCAGTAAATGGGGATTCTCAAGATTTTCACGTACACTTTGTCTATAGATCAGCTGGGTTGTTTCCACTGTTTGGTTGCCATGAATAATGCTATGAAGAACATTCATTTATAAGATTTGTTTGAACACATGAAGGATCTTCAAAAATCTCAAAGAAAATGCATATTACGAAAAATCATGCACTGATTTCAAATTTTGTTTGCATCAAAATAAACTTTCTTTTAATTCTGTTTTCAGCTTTCTTGTTTATATTATCTAGAAGTGGAATTGCTGGGTCATATGGTGACTGTCTGCCTCATTTTTTAAGGAACCGTTGTAAACTGGCTCCCACCATGGACACACGATTTTAATTCTCACTAGCAATGTGTGAGGTTCCAATTTGTCTACATCCTCCCCAGTATAGGTTATTCCTTTTTGTTTATTGTTATTATCATATTATCATTATTGCTATCCTGTTAGGTATGAAGTGTTATCTTGTTATGGTTTGATAGAAATGCAAACTTTTGACTAATGATGATACATGTCTTTTCATGTGTTTATTAGCCATTTTATATATTCCTTGGAGAAATGACCATTAAAGAAGTTTATAATGTGCAGCAAATCCACTTTAAGTATTTTTTAGTGGCTTATGACTTAGGTATCATATTTAAGAATCCATTTCCTATAACATAGCCACAAAGATTTATCCCTGTGTTTTCTCAAAGAAGTTTTTAGAATTATAACTCTTAGGCTTTTAATCTATTTTGAGGTTTTTTTTTGTTTGGCTGGTTGGGTGATCTGTTTTAAGGATTCTCATTTGCTTGTATTTTTTAAATATTTATTGTATTTGAAAGAGTACAAACATAGGCACACACAAACACACAGGTCTTCTATGCACTGGGTCACTCCCCAAATGGCCCCAATGGCCAGAGCTGAACCAATGCAAAGTCAGGAGCCAGGAGCTTCTTCGGAGTCTCCCACATAGGTGCAGGAGTCTAAGGACTCAGGTGATTCTTCGATGCTTTCCCAGGCGAACAAGCAGGGAGCTAGGCTGGAAGCGGAGAAGCTGGGGCTCAAATTGGCGCCCACATGGATGTGCCGGCACTGCAGCTGGGCCTTTAACACGCTGCACCACAGCACCAGCTCCCATTCATTTGTATTTATTTATAAGTGTATCCAAATTCATTTTTTTACAAGAATATATCCAGTTGTCTCAGTACTATTAGCTGAAAAGGCTTTGCTTTCCCCAATTGACTAGCTGCCCTTGCCAAAAATCAATTAACTATGTATGCAAGGGTTTATTTCTAGACTCTCAATTCTGGCCTATTGTCTATCCCTATGCCAATATCACACTGTCTTGACTGCTGTAGCTTTGTTTTAAGTTTTGAAATTGGGAAGTTTGAGTCTTTCCATTTCATTTTTTAAGAACTGCTGTTTTATTTATTCTGAGTCTCTTGTGTTTCTGAGTGAATTTTAGGGTAAGATTATACATTTATGCAAAAGAGGCAACCAGATTTTTGATAGATTGCACTGAATGTACCCATTTTGAGAATGTAATCTATATATTAAATCTTCCTTTCCATGAACATTGTGTCTTCCATGAATATTTATGTCTGATTTAATTTCCTTCAAGAATGTTTTGAAGTTTTCATGTATAAAGTCCTAAACTTTTGTTATATTTATTTTTAAACATTTCTTCATTCAAAAATGCTTGCATTTTTTGAATATCATTTTCAAACTGTTCACTGTTATAGTAAAGAAATGCAACAGTGTGCTCATCATGTATTCTGCTAACTTTCTGAACTGCTTGTGGATTAAGATTTTTTAGGAACATGCAAAGACAATTTTACTTCCTCCTTTTCAATCTCTGTTTTTAATGTCACTTTCTGGTCTAAATGAGATGATAGAGTCCCCAGTACAATGTGAATAGAACACGTGAGTGTGTACATCCTTGTCTTGTTCTTCATCTTTGGGGCAAAGTTTTCAGGGTTTCACTACTAAGTTTGATGTCAGCTGTAGTCACCAAGGGTTTTAAATGGTGGACTGACGAGCGGCTAGATGGGAAGCAGGGAGATGCACGCTAATGCTGGGGAGATTTACTTTCTGTTTTATAAGTTAAGGCCAGTTACATTAGTGCTACGTTTAGTGTCTACAAAGTTTTTCAGTACATTCTGTCTGTCCCCACTGTACACTCACTACAAGGAAGAAGCAGTTACTAGCTCCCATATTCAACAGGATAACTTCTCTCCTATCCCACCACACCACCCTCCAGAAGTTCAGAGGAACTTCCTCACGGTCCCAGCCACTAAGAGGACAACAGTTTCCCAAGAAAGTTTTTCTCACCTCTTTGTTACCACACTACCTGGAGCAGTACAAGAGAATAGGGACCCACTGGCCTCAAATACTCCAGCTGACTGTCCATTTTGCTCATGGTTGGGATCTATCCCATTATGCGTCAAACTCCCACTGACCTCACATGGCATTAGAATTTCAGGCCTCCCAGGTCATGCATTGATTTGACATGTAGTCCCATAATTCCCTTGTCTCCAACTCCCTTGTGCTATGCCCCTGATATTCCCCCCCATAACCTCTACCTTTCCTCTCAAATTCTCTTCATCTTGTGTAACAGAAATCTGGTTGGCCTCTTCAAGTCTCTCAATCCAGAACCATTTTTCTAACATGTTCAGTTGTACTATTTATCAATTGCTGCCTAACAGTTTCCCATAAACTTAGCAGCTTTAATCAATGCAAATTAATTTATAAGCTCACACTGAGAAGCCCTGTTCTTCATGACTGGCTCTTTTTTTTTATCCAGATAAAGGCCTTCCCTTGCCATGCCATATATTTTTTTACTGTAAGGCTAGTTTTATTAATAAAGATGTAGATTATTTTTATAGAAGTGGCTAAAAATAAGGCACAAACAACTCAGAGCAACAATATTAGGTATTAGTAGATGTTTTCAGTTAGTGAGAAGCACTGATGCACTTTTTGTTTGAATAACATGTAAGGAATTTGCAAGGAATTTTCTAATTTTAAAAACTTACTTGAGAGAGAGAGAGAGAGCACATATCATAAGCATATATTTGAGTTAACTTTTGCTAAATAAACACCCTCAATTAGACCTAACTTTAATAGTGACCAAGAAGAGCCTATCAGGTAGGCATTTTCTACCTTATTTTTTTAATTTTAAGATATATAAATTTCTTGTATTTCCTATATACAGATTCAAGAACATAGTGGTACTTTCCACACTTTCCTGCCTCCCACACATGTTTCCACTTTTTTCCTCCTCCCTCTCTTATTCCCATTCTTATTTTTACAAAGATGTATTTTCAGCTAACTTTATACTCATAAGATGAACTCTCCACCAAGTAATGAGTTCAAAAAACAGCATGAAGAAAGCAAATTAGGTATACATACACTATAGAATACCACACAAATGGTTAAGAAAATGGAAAAATTCTCTCATTTGTAACAAAATGATGTAACTGGAAACCATTATAATTAGTGAAATAAGCCAGTTCCAAAAAAAGACAAATATCACGTTGTCCCTGATCTGTGATAACTAATAGAGTACCTAAAAGGTAATCTATAGGAGTGAAATTGACATTTTGAGATTTGATGATTTTTTGCCTTTATATACAGAAGATCAATTTAATATATATTAAGTAAAGATTTCAATAGTTTGTACCCACACAGAAACACAAAGTGTAAAATACTGTTTGAGTACTAGTTATAGCATTAATTCACATTGTACAGCACATTTAGGACAGAGATCCTACATGAGGAGTAAGTGCACAGTGACTCCTGTTGTTAACTTAACAAATTGACACTCTTGTTTATGGCGTCAGTAATCTCCCTAGGCTCTTATCATGAATCGCCAAGGCTATGGAAGCCTTTTGAGTTTGCCAGCTCCAATCTTATTTAGACAAGGTTTGGTTTGGTGGTTGGTTGGTTGTTTGGTTTTTTTTGTTTGTTTGTTTGTTTGTTTTTGCCAGAGTGTCTTGGCTTTCCATGTCTAAAATACTCTCATGGGCTCTTCAGCCAGATCTGAATGCCTTAAGGGCTGATTCTGAGGCCAGAGTGCTGTTTAGGACATCTGCCATTCTATGAGTCTGCTGTGTATCCCATGTTGGATCGTTCTCTCCCTTTTTTTTTTTTTTTTCTATCAGTTAGTATTAGCAGACACTAGTCTTGTTTATGTGATCCCTTTGACTCTTAGACCTATCAGTATGATCAATTGTGAACTGAAATTGATCACTTTGAAGATCTGATGACTTTTAAAAGTGTTTGTCCACTGTTGAGAACAATGTTGTTTTCGCCATACCATCTTAAACAGTTTTTCAGTGGCTTCTTATCACATAGCCTTATGTTAAGTCTCCTCACAGCTTCATCACTGTCTGATATTTTTATAGCTGAGTATATTTTTTCCATTAACATATGCATTCAGAGTTTTTATTTCCTTTGTGGGTTAACTTTACTATTATGCTTAATATTGCTTTCAATTGATTCTCTTAGCTTTCTAAGTATACAATTTAACATTTAAAAAATCACATTATAAATTTCCTTTCTATTTTTAGAAGATTTACTTGTTTATTTGAAAGACAGAGTTACAGAGAGGCAGAGCCAGAGCCAGAGCCAGAGAGATCTTTCATCCACTGATTCACTCCCCAGATGGCTGCAACAGCTGGAGCTGGGCCAATCTGAAGCCAGGAGCCAGGATTTTCTTCCAGTTCTCCCACATTAGTGCGGGGGCACAAAGGCTTGGGCCATCTCCCACTGTTTTCCCAAGCTATTAGCAGGGAGTTGGATCAGAACTTGAACCAGTGTCCACACTGGATGCTAACGCCACAGGTGGTGGCTTTAATCACTATGCCACAGCATTACAGAACCCTTTTCTGCTTTAAAAAAATTTGTTTCATTTCCTAAAATGGCAATGACTCCAACAAAGCCAAGTTGTCTTTTTTATAGATCTGGTCATTTATCAATCAAAGCCACTAACTCAAAATTCCAAAAATCTTTCCCATTGCAGCAGAACTGCTACAACAAAGTAACAGTTGAAAAAAACTGTCAAACTTATATGAAAAAATGCTTATTTGCATCTAAAAATTCAGAGGTTAAAAACAATTACCTGTATATTAATGAGTAAATCAGTTCCTTCATAATACAACAATGTGGTCCACAGAATAAAAAAAAAAGTCTCCATAAAATGAATGACTGAGCCTTCAACTACAATAAAATTATTTTCAACAATAAAATTATTTCCAAATGTGTATTATATGTATAATTTTCAAAAAGTCTTTTGTTTTTAGTAACTCAATGCCCATTTCCCCTTCCCTGTGGAGTACCATGAGGCATGTCTGCCTCTCCGTCAGCATCATAAAGCCTGGCTCTCTCTTCACGGTGTGACGTTTGCTGAAGCCCTTAGGTAGCACTCACATAAGATAAATAGTAAAAAGTCTGTCAAATTAGTCAATTCACAGACTGGGAGAAAATATTTGCAAAAGATATATTTGCCCAGTGTTTTTTTCTTCTTACTATTTGTTCAGCTGTTTCCTTAGTGTAGGGTTAATCTTATGAGTATAAAATAAACTGAAGGTAGATCATTGTAAAAATTAAGAGAGGGAATAAGAGAGGAAGGAGGAGGAAGGGTGGGAGGGAGCATGGGCAGGAGGGAGGGTAGGGTGGGAGGTAACACTATATTCCCAAATCTGTATATATGAAAAACATGAAATTTTTTTACCTTAAACATAAAAAAAATTAAGAAAGCAGGAGAAAAGGAGATATCTAATATTGGGACTTTTACTCAAAATACTCACTGTTCAGTAAAACTTAACAAGAAAACTTGATTATAAAAATGTACAAAAGACTTTAACAGACACTTAACCAAAGAAGATACACAGATGGCAAACAACCAAATGAAAAGTTGCTCTGTATCACATATCTTCAGGGAAATGTCAGTGAATGCAACAATGAGCTACCTACTGAATGGCTAAATCCAGCAAACCCACACCAAAAGCTGGTAAGGATGGGAGTAAAAGGAACTCTGATTCATTGCTGATGGGAATGCAAAATGGTGCAGCAACTTTGGAAAGCAGCTTGGCAGTTTCTTACAAAATTAAACATACTCTTACCATACAATCCAGCAATCATACTCCTTGGTGTTTACCCTAAGAAGCTGAAAATTTAGGTTCACACAAAAACCTGCAACCAGATGTTTATAGCAATTTTCTACATAATTGCTAAACCTTAGAAGTAGCAAAGACACTCTTTAGCAGATAAATAGACAAACTACGATAAAAGTGACATTGGAATATTATTCAGTGCTTTTAAAAAAAATGAGCTATCAAACTTTGAAGAGACACAGAGGAACCTTAAATGTACATTGCTAAGAGAAAGAAGCTGGTCTGAAAAGACTACCTAGTGTGTAATTCCAACTATATGACATTTTGTAAAAGCAAAACTATAGACAATAAAAAGATCAGTGGTTGCCAGGAGTGAGGGAGAAAGAAGATAATATACATTTTACCACTTATGGAGAAACCTAAAAGACAAATGCATGTGTGTCTGAGACTTTGGCAATTTTCCTGTCAATGCCCTTGGCATCTAGAGGCAGCAACTGGCTACAGATTAAAAATCTCTGTATAGTACTCTGGTTTCTGATGTTCATGAATCTATTGAGAGAATCTGGGTTTTAGGGAACAAATTCCATTTATACTTTCCCATAAGTAGTGAAAACATTTAACTTTTTTCCCCATACTTTGTAATCGTGCCACTTTTCAAGACTTTTTTCCCAGTTATGAACAAGTTTTTAGAAAAAAAAATAGTTGGTTCCACTGTCTAAATAGTGCAACCACAAGAGCTTCAAAGAATCCCAGATATTATGAATCTATTAACTAATTCTGTAAATTTGGCTTGTCGCTCCCCCTCTTCATGGAGGAATGACACTAAACCCTGCCTAGGCTTCATATCCGAGTCATGGCACCATTATGTCGCTCCCCCTCTTCATGGAGGAATGACACTAAACCCTGCCTAGGCTTCATATCCGAGTCATGGCACCATTATGAGCAACACTAGACCCTGCCTAGGTTTCCTATCCGAGTCACGGCACCATTATGTCACTCCCCCTCTTCGTGGAGGAACGACACAGGACCCTGCGCTGTTCTTTTGTCTGCTCGGCCCTTCCCAGGTTTGCTGCTGGTTCTTCCCGGGTTGGCTACCGTCCCTTCCACCTCCGTGGAAGATAGATGTTCCTAGTGCATGTTGTCTCTCTCCTCCTTTATAGTCCTCTTCCGCCAATCCCAACTCTGCTACCCACACACCAAGTATGCTGCTTTCCTCCAATCAGGAGCAGGATCAGCTCCTGCAGGTCATCACTCAAGTTGGCGAGAGGCAGCTGCGTAGAAGTTGTTACTCCCTTCTCAGCGCCATATTGTGGGAGAGCAGATGCATAGAATAAGTCTTAATTCCAGTAACAGTCTAGTCCGAGTTGCTCCCCACATTGGCTTACATTTCAACCATCTTGTGGGACACATTAGGAGGTTGCTCTGCTCAAATCCAAGCCTTGGATGCTTTAGTGAGTCCTTACTATGTGAGTATTTGGTTGTACCTGCTTTCATGATTTTTCAGACTAGAATTTACTTGTTCATGCTACACAGAGCAGAACCCTTGGTCTGCACATATTATGTTAGCACAGATGGAAAGTTTTTTCTTACAATAATATTGATCCTATCTTGGGTCTCTATCCTCAACCCCAGCCCCGCAGTTCATTTCCAAGTAGAACATATGCACTTGAGTGCATGGGAAGTGATAAGACACAGACACTAGTTCCATTCAGGCACTGCACCCTTCCCCCTCCCCACTCACCATTTTCATAAAACAAAGTCACCTGCATGCCCCGCTCAGCTGATGGTTAATCCATATGACTCCTCACTTGCTACACTGATGACTGAACAAAAGGAAAATATTCAGAAACACAAATCTGTCTCCTGCCTGAGAGCTATTAAAATCTGAGCTAAACATAGTATTTATGAAACACTGGCTTTCAGCCTTGATGTTCTAATTAAGCCAAAACATCAGAAAGATGTATATTAAATGTCCTTTTTTCCTCCTATGATTTCCCCCTCTGTTTACTATTCTCTATCTACATCTTATGGTAACTACAAACTGGTTGTTTTTTCTATCTTCATGTTGGTAGATAAAAACTCAGAATTAAGCTTATGATATGCCCTTTGCAAACAGACAGCAAAGGACAATATATTGACCGTTCTTGCCTTAATACTAGAACCATTTTACATCCCTGCCCTTTTCTTTTTCTCTTCCTTTTAATTTTCTTACTGTGTCTTACTTAAAGTTCTTTAAGTCTCCTTAGCTTAATTTTGGAATAAGAGAGGGAGCATATAACTCAATAGTTGACTTCCCTGCCTCTTGAATTGCCTCCCTAATAGCCACCCTCCTCATGGATAGTGAGTGAATTTTCTAACATCTTGTTTTAATTAATGATTTATTTATTTATTTGGAAGGCAGAGGGAGGGTGGAAGGGAGGGAGAGAAGGGTTGGAAAAAGAGAGGGAAGGAGATTGGTTTTCCAATCACTAATTCACTCCCCAAATGGCTGCAACAGCCAGAAGGCAGAAACTCCATCCAAGCCTCTCATATGGGTGGCAGGAGCCCAAGTTCTTGGGCCATCTTCCACCGCCTGCCTATGTGCACTAGCAGAGAGCTGTACTGGAAGCAGAGCATCTGGGACTCTAAACAGTACTCCAATATGGACTGTTAGCATCGCAAACAGTGAGTTAATCCTCTGCACCACAATGCCAGTCCTAATACTGTTTTCTCTTTTTATTGTGTCACCACTCTCTTTAAGACTCTTTAAAGAGTCTGCATCATATATGTAATTGGATTCCAAATTTATTGGCCTGGGGTCTCCAATCTCTTTCTCCAAAATATTATTTTATTTTTATTTTTGAAGTTATATGGCATAAGAGTTGAATTCAAATCTTGGATTTACCAATGATCAAATAGTGGACAAAATTTTTTTAAAGATTTATTCATTTTACTTGAAATTCAGAGTTACACAGAGAGGGAGGGAGGGAGGGAGAGGGAGAGGGAGAGGGAGAGGGAGAGGGAGAGGGAGGGAGAGAGAGAGAGAGAGAGAGAGAGAGAGGCCTTCCATTCGATGGTTCACTCCCCAACTGGTGTAACAGCCAGAGCTGCGCTGATCCAAACCCAGGAGTCAGGAGCTTCCTCTGGATCTCCCATGTGGGTGCAGGGGCCCAAGGACTTGGGCCATCTTCTACTGCTTTCCCAGGCCATAGCAAAGAGCTGGTCAGGAAGTGGAGCAGCCGGGTCTCGAATCAGTGCCCATATAGGATGCCAGTGCTTCAGGCCAGGGCGTTAACCCACCGTGCCACTGTGTTGTGGCACGGACCCCTGGACAAATTATTTAAGCCCTCTGAACCCAAGTTTCCTCATCTAGGAAATAGTAAGGATGGTAACTACTACAAAGGTTGATTCTAAGTAGCCAATGAAGAGTTGTATAAAACACTAAGATTCTGAGACCTCAGAGTACACAGTATCAAGTTCTGTTTTTAATTTCTATTCTCTTCCCTATTATGATCTACTCATAACAAAATACTTGGAGTTACCTATAGTTCACTCTAAATAATTCCTGTAACATCCTATGTATATACAGGCCTTGTTCATATTTTATAGCATGGAAACTACTCTTTTGCCAGATCCAATCCAAGTATCGATCCATTGAAGATTAATTAATTGGGCCGGCGCTGCAGCTCACTAGGCTAATCCTCCACCTAGCGGTGCCGGCACACCGGATTCTGTCCTGGTTGCCCCTCTTCCAGGCCAGCTCTCTGCTGTGGCCAGGAAGTGCAGTGGAGGATGGCCCAAGTGCTTGGGCCCTGCACCCCATGGGAGACCAGGAGAAGCACCTGGCTCCTGCCATCAGATAGGCACGGTGCGCTGGCCACCCCGCGCCGGCCGCGGTGGCCATTGGAGGGTGAACCAATGGCAAAAGGAAGACCTTTCTCTCTCTCTCTCTCACTGTCCACTCTGCCTGTAAAAAAAAAAAAAAAAAAAAAAAAAAAAAAAAAAAAAATTAATTAACGAATTGTTCCTTATCCCTACATCTCATCTCACCTGACCTCCGTGGCCCAAGAAGTTGAACTGCACACTCTTCTCTCACCACTTTACTTTGAGCAGTCGTCCGCACTTAGCTCACGTCATTTCAAACCTGTATGTAACTACAGACCTCTATTACTAGACTGGAAGCTCTCAAGATGCAGTCCCAAGATTGCCCTCGTTATGACTACCTCTAGAAGCTTGTACTGTGACTGACCAACTATGAACAAATGGATGGGAAGCTGAATGAATGAGTGACAGTACTCCATTACAAATAAGTAATGTAAATGAAAGAAGGAATGCATATACAGAACAAAGAGGATCAATGATTAATGGCTTGAGGAACACAGCCGATGATGCTGTAACAGGTCGTACAGAGTTTCATAGCAAGGCACATTCCATCTCGAAGGCAGTGCAGTTATGAAGTCAGCACGGTGGCAAAGCCTCTGCTACTAAGTAAACAGAATTCGCATCTCTATAGATTACATGATCTGCGTGCATCAAGAATGCTTGTCTCTTGAAAACCACTCACAACTGCATGCTCAGGAAAGATGGGAATATTTCTTGGGGAAAATGTTACAGTTAATTATATAAAATGCATGCTTCTCGACAGAAATACATTATGGCAGTCTTCAGCATGATGCAGTCACTTTGGCTTTACCCTCCGGCATGCGTAGCCTTATCCTTCACATCCTGTCAGCATATTCAAGGAAATCAGCAGTGACTACAAATGTTACCTGTAGCCCAGAACTCATCGAGATCATGGGCCATCGAAGAACGATCATGACCTTTAGAACCACACTCTCATCTACATATGTTCAATAAATGTCTCTCACAACAGCTCCACTGAAAATCTGACAGTAAGATAACATTGTTTTTTCTAGATGAAGGCATGCAAGTTTGCTGGGGAATGTTAAGATACCCTCCCACAGACAACATATATTTAAAAACTCATCATCAAGACAGAATTCTGAAAATGTATCACCCCATGTCTTATATAACACAGAAAAGAAGCACAAAAATTTGTAATTATATAGCTCAATGAATTTTCATAAACCACACATAGATGATAGGTATGCATATGTTTGAAAAGCCCAGCAGTTTTCCAAAGAAGTTGTATCAATTCACGCTCCTGTTGGGAATGCAAGAGGGGTCCAGTCGCTTCCAATTCTCAGCCCTGTACGTCAACTTTTTAAATTTGTCCCTTCTGTGTGTGCATAATGACATATTACTGTGGCTTTATTTCCCATTTCCCTAATACCTAATCAGATTGGGTTTCCTTTTGTCTCCTGTCTTTCTTTTTTATTTATTAGCCATGTAGATATTCTCCTTTGTGAACAATATATTAGAGTGTTTGCCCATTTTTCTACTGAGCTGTCTGCCTTTTGTCATTGATTTGTAGAAGTTCTTTACCTGCCTAGACTATACTTTCAAAATTTATTTATTTACCTGAAAGGCAGAGTGACAGAGAAGAGAGAGAGAGAGAGAGATCCTCGATTTGTTGGTTCAGTCCCTAAATGACCACAACACTCAGGGCTGGACAAAGTCAGGAGCCAGAAACTCCATCTGGGTCTTGGGCCATCACCTCCTGCTTCTCAGGTCACTACCAGGAACCTGGCTCAGAATCAGAGTGGTCAGGACCCCAGTGGACACTTCAGTATGCGATGTGGGTATCCCAAGTGGTGACTAACACCCAACCCAATAAAAACTTTACTGGATTTATATTTAGCACATTGTTTCTGCACTATATGCTCTCAGGCCGCAATGAATATGCCAAGAAATCACCTGTAGCTTGGTGGATGCTTTCTGTCAGGACCAACGACTTTTTATTTCAAGTTCCTCTGTTTCCTTACTTAGAAGCTGACATTCCCAGAGCATTACCAAGGAGCACTCAGGAGCAATTCCACACAAATGGAGTACAGGAGATAGTGGGTAAATAATCCAGCTTTCTCAGCCTTCAGAGAGAGCATCCTGTGGGATGTCCTGTACAGTCTCTCAGAGGCTCCTCAGAATCGACCTACAGTTCCCTCATTAATTTTGTTGGGTTTCCTTCATTCTTTCCCAACAACTCCCTCATTGTTGTTGTTGTTGTCTTTTAACTTAAGATCCCAAATAGAATATTTTAATCTATTGTTTATCCCAGACCATGGGATAAACAAAACTAAAGAAAACCAAACTAAAACCTCTTGCCTTTTCAATCTTATAATTGAGTCTTTTCGTGAATCAAAGTCTTTAATACACATTTCTCTTTTTTTGCAAAGATTTACTTATTTTAAAGGCAGTGTTACAGAGAGGCAGAGGTAGAGAGAGAAAGAGAGATCGTCCATCCACTGGTTTACTCCCCAGATGGCTACAACAGCCAGAGTTGCACCAATCTGAAGCCAGGAGCCAGGAGCTTCCTTCAGGTCTCCCACATGGGTACAGGGGCCCAATGACTTGGGCCATCTTCTGCTTTACTAGGCCATAGCAGAGAGCTGGATCAGAAGCAGAGTAGCTGGGATTCGAACCGCTGCCCATATGGGATGCTGGCATTGCAGGCGCCAGCCCCAGTACAGATTTCTATACACTTTAATTGTGGTGAAATTTTAACAGTGAATTTAGTCACAAGTTTGCTAGCTAGATTTATTTTATTCGTTTCTATGAAAACTCCATTTTTCTCCAACAGCTTACCACACTGACATTCTGAGCTCTCTCTACTCATGACCCACCAGAAATGTTGCAGAAAAGAAACTCAACACTTGCCAGCAGAACTGTAAGTTGGCTTATTTGCAATGGGTGGTTTAAACGTGCATGCCAAAGAAGCACAGCTACAGACAGCACAGTGCTCAAAAGAGCAACGTCTTTTGTATTCTCTTCTCAAAAATTCCATCAAGAATCTACAGAGATTACCAGCTATTCAGGGTATGAGTACCTATAACCAGTCAGTTAGAGTAGTGTTTCTATTAGAGCCCACTCCATTAATAAGCAATGCATTTTCATAGGGATGAGTCACTTAATATCTGAGGACAAAATCAAAAGTTTTGAGCTATGCTGATGACCACCAGCAGGACACTGCAACTTAATTCAGCAGAATTAAATGAAAACAGAACTTAAAGATGGAGGACTGTGATTCAGCAATAATACTTTTGTCAAAGATTTGAGAGAATGCAAAAGCTTCTTCTTCTATAAATTTTTTACAGAATAGATAATAACCAAGAGAAAGGGTGTTAAATTCCAGATGAAAGACAAATTAAAGCAATAGTTTACAGAAAATACAGTGAATTATGAAACACAGTCATAATTTTGCTAATCTGTATTAGCAAAATTAAAATCTAGCACAAGCCTGGCATATAATAGAATTTTTAAATATTTTTATGAATATTCATGTAAGCAGTATAAAATATTGAATGTTTTGTCTGACAGCTAAAATTACATCACATATAAATCAACGTTTTATTAAAACACACAGTTCTTCAAAAAACCTAACTTTCTTGGGAGGGGGTTAACCAGATCTTTTGGAAAAGGATCATCACTAATTAAAACATCTACTCTGGTAGACAAAATAATAAAATAAATAATCAAATACAAAACACCAAACATAATTTAAGTTGTATTAAGAACACAGTATTGCATCACCCTATGCTACCACATAAAAACATATACAGCTATTTATTTATTTATTTATTTATTTTACTGGCAGAGTGGACAGTGAGAGAGAGACAGAGAGAAAGGTCTTCCTTTGCCATTGGTTCACCCTCCAATGGCTGCCGCGGCTGGCGCGCTGTGGCAAAGCCAGGAGCCAGGTGCTTCTCCTGGTCTCCTATGGGGTGCAGGGCCCAAGCACTTGGGCCATCCTCCACTGCACTCCCGGGCCACAGCAGAGAGCTGGCCTGGAAGAGGGGCAACCAGGACAGAATCCGGCGCCCTGACTGGGACTAGAACCCGTGTGCCGGCACCACTAGGTGGAGGGTTAGCCTATTGAGCCACGGCGCTGGCTATATACAGCTATTTATACAACATATATTTATTGACTGCATCCTGATACCAGGTATTAGGTTAAGTACTAAGGAAGCAGTGTTTTGTAAAATTCACAGCAGAGAGTTGGATAAATCATCACATAAGAGGTGGAATTTTAACGTGGCTGAAAAGAATTATCTTGAACTCCACTGCAAAGAAAATTGAGGACAACGAAGAACTGACTTAACTTTGAGATGAGCAACTGAGGGACAGGAATAGAATTCAGCAGAGACTGAGGGACAGGAGCCCTATACAGCATGGGTGTCAACATGGAAGAACAAGGTGAACTGCAACACCAATCCTGGCTCCTTGGCTAGGAGTATTGAGATAAGACCCTCACTTTGTTAGGAAAAAAAATATGTAGGAAAACCCTAGTGATTCCCATCATATTGTAGACTGTCAAGTCTAACTATAGAGGAATTCCCTACCTTCACATGTTTTGAACCCACGGAAAGAACCTGTCTGGGTCCACATGACTACTCAGTTCCAAAGAACGTCTTCACATTAAGACCCCCACCCACAGTACCAAAATTGCCAAAGTACAGCTCAGTGATAAGAGGACATGCTGCTTAAGCTCATCATGTCCTAGGGACCAAGAGGTCGCTCCTCCATCACAGCTGCCACCATCAGAACCCCAAAACCCTTGGCACTACCCTCATATTACACTAATGTAGGAAGGCTCCTTCATGGACTGCCACGACCAAACACCCTGCTACCACTGATGCTCATCTTGGAGGGCTGAAAGTTAGGCTCCTCTGTGGCCTGTACTTCCAGGATCATGGCTACAATCACCACAAGTTCTGGCTCCCTGCATCCCTGGTGTCACAGCTGCTGGTAACACTACTCACTCACAGGGTCTGTGGTCACACACCTTTGGAAAACCAGATTCCCTGCAAAGTTACATCACTATCTTATAGACTTTGAAGATTTTAATAGCAGCTGAAGAAATCAAATGAAAGTTTCAAATCTGAGCTGACTCAGAACCAAAGCCAAAGCATCTAGCCAACCAACACCTTAGGTTTCATTTAAACAAAATGAATCTTTTCCTACTGAAGCTACTCCATGAAGTTGGAAGAGGAGATACTTACCAGATGTGCAGAATCAGTGTAGGAAACAAGAGAAATCAAACAGGAAGCATGGCATCTCTAAAAGAACATAATAATTGTTCAGAAATGGACCCCGACAAGAACAATGAAATGCCTGAGAAAGAATTTAAAATAAAGATACAAAGGCAACTCAGCAAGATGCCAGAGAGTATGGGCAATTCAATGAAATGACAAGAAAATTTCAAAGTATGAATGAGAAAGTCAATGCAAAGATAGAAATCATTGAAAAGAACCTAATATAAATCTTAGAGCTAAAGAATTCAAACAATGAAATGAAAAGTACAAATGAGAGCTTCAACAATAGACTATATCAAGAAAAAGGAGTTTTTGAACTTGAGAATAGGTCTATCAAAATAGCCCAATCACAAGGTAGGGAAAGTCAGGGGTCAGATATTTGCCTGCATTTCATATTGAGCCCCTGAGTTCAAATTCCAGTTCTAGTTCTCATTTCACATTCCTGCTAATGTGCATCCTGGTGATGATAGTAGGTGGTGGCTCAACCAGTTGCATCCCTGCCACTCCAAAGGGAGACCCAGATCAATTTCTGGGCTCACGGCTTGGCCAGAATACAGGCCTGGCTGTTGCAGGCATTTGGGAAAAGAAATAACAGATGTGAGATATTCATATTCTCTCTTCCTTCCTTCCTTCTCCCCCAACCTTGATCTCTCTCTCTCTCTCTCTCTCTATCTCTCCCTCCCCCTGTGTGTATGTGTCTCCCTCTCTCTCTCCCTCTCTCCATTTCTCTGTCTCTAGCTCTCTACCTCTTTTAAATAAATAATTTACAATGAAAGAAAAATAATTTAAGAGAAAGAATAAAGTCTACAAAGCTCACAAAATACCAATAAGCAAAACAAATATTTGCATGAAGTGTGTTTCAGAAGAAAAACAGAAAGGAAAGAACATCAGAAGTTATTTAACAAAATAATAACTGAAAATTTCCCAAGTCTTTAAAGAGAAATAAACATATAGATCCAGGAAGATCAAATAACCCCAAGTAGACCCAATTGAAAAATTCCTCCAGTGCATATAAGTCAAAATATTAAAAGTAAAGGACAAGAGTAAGTGCCAAGTCACACACAGTAGAAAGCTAACAGGCCATAAGAGAATGGGATAATATAGAAGTAATCAAAGTCTTGGAAGAAAAATGATCCAGCAAAGTTGGTCTCCATAAGTGAACCACAAAATATTCATAATGCCCACATCAATTGTGAGCAAAATAATTAACTGCTGGCATCACACAATACCCAGCTTAAAATTTTAATACAATGCTATAGTAACCAGGACAGCATTGGTTGGCAAAGGGAAAGAATAAAGCTCCCAGAAATAAACCCAAACATCTACACATTATTGATTTCAACAGCAGTATTGAAAGCATACACTGTAAAATGGACAATATTTTCAATAAATGGTCCTGGGAAAACTAATTATCGGTGTATAGAGGACTAAAACTCGACTTGACACCCTCAGCCATCTCTTATCCTTACCATAACCAACTTAAAATGGTTCAAAGGTCTAAAGAGAAGACTCTAAACTGTGAAACTACTAGAAGAAAACTTAGGAAGAATTCAAAATATTAGTATAGGCAACAATTTTTAATGATTCCCCAAAGCACAGTAAACAAAAAAAACTAGACAAATGGTATTATACAAAAAGAAGAAGCTTCTGTGCTATAATGGAGATAATCAAAAGAGTGGGGAGACAACGTACAGAACAGGAGAAAATATTTCTAAACTGCTAATTCAACAACAGATTCAGAACAAGGAAATCAAGCAAAATATTAGGAAAAAAGTCCAAAATATTTATTTTAATAGTGGGCAGATGATCTGGATAATTCCTAAAATAAGGCATCCAAAGGGCAGTAAGTCTAAGAAAAAAATGCTTACTAGTACTAGCTATCAGGGAAATGCCAATCAAAACCACAATGAGATATAATTTCACTTCAGAATAACTATTATTTATTTGTATAAAAAGGAAAACAACAGAGGGAGAGAGAGATGGAGGGAAGAAGGTGGCAAGAGAGAGAGAGAGAGAGAGAGATCTTCCAACTGCTGGTTGACTCCCCAACATCCACAATAGCAGGGACTGGGCCAGGCTGAATCCAGGAGCCAGCCTTCCACACAGATGGTGGGAACCCCAGCACCCAGGTCATCAACAGCTGTTTCCCTGGTGCATTGATGATAAGCTGGATCAGAAGCACACAGTGGCCAAGACTCAAACTGAGAACTAGAATATGAAATCTGTATTTCCCAAGTGGCAATTTAACTCAAAATACCTGCCCTATAATTGCTTTTACTGTAGTGACAAAAATAACAAAAACCGTTGAGGGTTCAAAAACAGGAACTGCCAAACATTGTTCATGGAAATGTAAATTAGTACAACCAAAATAGTATGGAGGCTCTGCAAAATATTAAAAATAAAACTAAAATATGATTTAACAATCCTATTACAGGGTATATGTCCAAAGAAAATGAATAAACATATCCCCAAATTTTATTCAACACTATTCACAACAGTGAAAGTAGGGAATCAATATAGATTCCAAACATTGGATGAATAAAGAAAATATAGTGTGTGTGTATATATATACATATACACATACATATATACACATATACACACACATACACACACACACACACGAATATTACTTGGTTATAAAAAAGGAAAATGAAACCTTGTCCTTTGTGGTGATGTTGGTAGAATTAGAAGACAACATGTTAAGTGAAAGAAGCCAAGCATAGAGAGACAAATATCACGTATTTTCACTCATTGGTAGAATCTAACAAAATCAATTACATAGAAGAGAATGAAATAGTGGTAACTGAAGACTCAGAAAGAGTTAGGGGAATAGGGCCAGAGCAAAGTGGGATTACAGGGGCCAGTGCTGTGGTGCAGTGCCGGCATCCCATATGGGCGCTAATTCTAGTCCCAGCTGCTCCACTTTTGATCCAGCTCTCTGCTAAGGCTTGGGAAGCAGTAAAGGATGGCCCAAGTGCTTGGGCCCCTGCACCCACATGGGAGATCTGGAAGAAGCTCCTGGCTTCAGATCGGCCCAGCTTCAGTCATTGCAGTCATTTGAGGAATGAATCAGTAAATAAAAGACCTCTCTGTGTTTCTCTGTAATTCTGCCTTTTAAATAAATAAATATTTTTTAAAAAGTAGGATTACAGGTACCAAAAAAGAGTTATATAAGAAGGAATAAGTTCTGGAGATAAGTGACACAGTCAGGTAACTATAGTTCACAACAACTTATATTTCAAAATAAGTAGGAAAGTCTGAAGGTTTCTAACAAATAAAAATGATAAATTTTTTGAGGAGGTAGAAATGCTAGCTACCCTGATTTGATCATCATACTTGTATATATGCACATAACTGTTATATCCCACAAATATGTGTAAAATTTTACAAATCACTTAATATGATGAAAATATATTATGAAGGAAAAGTGGACTGCTCTGGCAGATTAAACAGAAGAGCTGATAGAGTGCAACTGGAAACATAAGCAACTAACTCAACACACATTTACTGAACACTACTATTCACATATGAAAGCTAATTTGAAAGTTAAGGAGACTAGATTTTGCCTACTCTTAGCTGAGACCCAATAATGGAGCTTACAGACAGATGACACCTGTGAGAAGGAATACAGTCAAATCATCACTTATGTTGCCCATTATTGGTAAATAATTAAGACGAGATTTTGAAGGCAAATATTCTTGGTTCAAGTCTCGGTCTACTCCCTTCTGAGTGATACATTCATTGTCTTGACAGTGACAATAGTTATGAGGATTAAATGAAATAGTAAATACAAAGCCTTTGCATGTTACCTGGTAGACTGAAAGCACTTAATAAATGTTAGTTGCTACCATGATTACCCCTACTATGAGCATCATGCTACAAATGAAAAACCTGCAATAAAAATAGGATTCCACAGCAAAGAAACTCAGCTGGCTTCAACATGATATTAATGAGACCCAGATCATGTATTAGCACCCTCAAGGTACTAAGGGATTCTTACTCTTGTTTTTCAGTGCTGTGGGCCTTAATTCTTCTATCATATGAATGCCTATAATTCATTGGCTTTAATTCTTGCTAAGTACCATATGAATGCACACAGCAATTCACAAAGATTTCTATGTGATTGAGAATAAGTCTTATATGGAAAATATTTTCATATATTACTGGAAAATTCTAACAACAAAGCAAATAAACCATTAGACAAACATTAGGATCAATATATTACTACAAGGAGCATGATGTTGAAGAGGCAAGAAATAAGCAGTATTTTTTCTACCATTAGCACCGTTATTCTTCTATGACACATTGAAAAAATTAGATCAAACTCTTAAGATCATCAAAAATAATTTAATGGCTAGAACTGTGCATACAATTGTAATATTGTCACATCAGCAACACAGAATAAATATGAGGTTACCCTTCTGATCATGACTAAGACCTTACAAGAATAGGCACAATGTGCCATTTTCAGAGCTTCTACCCTAAGCCTAGGCATGTGTCTATGTTACACAGGATGAGAATGTACAACTGTGTAGTATTTCTGCCTGTCAAACCAAGAAGATACAATTTAGAGAAATCACAGATAACTGATACTGAAGGGATAATCCCAGAAATAAGAGAGCCAGAGAGGGAGACCAATTTTGTAGATAAATTACATGCAATTACCTGTCAATAGCTAATCCACAAAGACATGAGACAAGCAGTGAACAATGTAGCTGAAGTAAAATGAACTAAACTGAGTTGTAGTTCTGACCACAAATGACACAGTTTGCTGATTGGTGCAACTAAGTGTTTTTCAAGTACTTAAATAATCATTTTTGGAAGAACATTATAAACTTCCACAATATAAATTTTATAATACAAAATTTATAATAGTCATTAGCCTAAAATTATTCAACTAATAAATAAATAGAAAAATATAACCTGTTCTAAAAGCAAAGTCCACAAACAGAACACCTAAGATGATCTTAGAAGTATGCGGAAATAGCAGGCAAAGATTTTGAAGCAGCTACTTATACAAGCTAGATGATATAAGGAAAACATAAGTGGAATGGATTAAAAGATAGAAAAATGCAAAGACAGGAATTACCAAAGAAGCAAAGCAAATTTAAAAAGAGAAAGTCAAATCTGAAATAAAGAATTCAGAGAATGGACATAAGACTAGAACAAGATGACAGAAAAAGTGAATATGTAAGTGAATCAAAATTATCCAATATGGGTAAAATACACAAGTTATAAAAAGAAGCATTGGTGACCTCTGGGGGAAATACACAATGATACACCACATATAGAAACTGAGTCTCAGAAGAAGAGACATAAAAGATATGCAAATAAACAATTGCTGAATGATTACAAAAATGGCAAAAGACAGAATTTTAGATGCAAGAAGCTTACCAAAACCTAAGTAACATGAACACAAAGAAAATCATTCCCAGTTAACTTTTTTTTTTAATTATTATTTGAGAGAGAAAAAAAAGAGAATGATACGGAGCTCCCGTCTACTTGTTCACTGCCTAAAGGCCAACAAAGGCCAGAGCTAGGCAGAGCCAAAGCAAGTGGTCAGGGACTCAACCTAGGACTCTTACATGGATTATAAGAACCCAACTGCTTCTGCCATGACTGCTGCTTCCCATGGTTTGCATCAGCAGAAAGCTTAAGTTGGAGGAAAAACTGTATATCAAATCTAGATACTCTGAAATGGGACGCAAGTGTCTTAACTGGCATGTTAACTGCTAAGCCAAAATCCATTGATGGCTTACCTTTTGAAAATCAAGATGGCAGGAATAATTCTCTAAACTTTACTATTGCTAATATCACATAGGAATAGGGCAAAAGTGTCAATTTATTCAAAGGAACAAAACTTTTTATTTTTAGTATCCAAAGCATCTTAAGATATTTAAGTTTTGGTTCTTTATGACCTTTGATTTTATTCATTTGATTTAAAATACTAATTAAGTAATCTCAAAAACATCCCAATTTTAGCTAAGTATTTGTTTTTGGGACTCTCAGAATATGATATGGTTGGATCTCATTTCTCCATGAAATCTTTCTTTTGGGGTATAATGTTTAAATTCTTTAAATTAATAGTCTTGATTTTTTGTTATACATACTAATTTTGAAACAAATATGGGGGCCCGGCTCTGCAGTGCAGCTTAAGCCACTATCTGCAGCACTGGCATCCCATGCGGGCACCAATGCATCCCATATGAGCACCAGTTCATGCCGTGGCTGCCCCACTTCTGATCCAGCTCCATGCTAACGTGCCTGCAAACAAGCTGAAGAGGACCCAAGTACTTGGGGCCCTGCACCCATGTGGGAGATCTGGATGATGCTACAGGCTCCTGGCTTTGGATCAGCCCATCTCCACCTGCTGTAGCCATTTGGAAAGTGAACCAGCAGGTGGAAGACCTCACTCTTTCTCTCTTTCTCTGTAACCCCCCTTTAAAAATAAGTAAATATTTTTAAATATGAATTTAAAAATGCACTTTGAAAAACAAAAATTAGACATATTATAGTTTGAGAACTACTGCCAGCTGGCACCGCAGCTCAATAGGCTAATCCTCCACCTTGCGGCGCTGGCACAACAGGTTCTAGTCCTGGTCAGGGCGCCGGATTCTGTCCCGGTTGCCCCTCTTCCAGGCCAGCTTTCTGCTGTGGCCAGGGAGTGCAGTGGAGGATGGCACTTGGGCCATCCTGCATGGGAGACCAGGAGAAGCACCTGGCTCCTGGCTTTGGATCAGCGCAGTGCGCCAGCCGTGGAGGCCATTGGAGGGTGAACCAACAGCAAAAGGAAGACCTTTTTCTCTGTCTCTCTCTCTCTCACTGTCCACTCTGCCTGTCAAAAAAAAAAAAAAAAAAAAAAAAAAAAAGAGAGAGAGAGAGAGTGAGAACTACTGCCTCTACTGCCTTAATTTTGTATGGGCACAGCCCCACTGTGGAGGCCTCAGTTCTCCAGTGTATGTGTGCTATGGCTTGGTGGTAAGGTGGGCAATAGAAGAATCCAAGATGGCTCAAGAGGAAAAGATAGACTGATTCTGACCACAGGAAATTAACAGAAGAAAAGCAGAGGAGTTGGAGAGCAGGGTGGTGGACCTCAGGGTCCACATGGCCTCCAAGGAGTAAGAGCCCTCAAACCACCAACCCCAGCGAGAGCACCAGAGGGGCCCTCCGCCACTGGGAAGTCCCTGCCCCCACTCAGTCCCCAACAAACCTCTTCACAGTTTCCATCCCAGACCCACTGGAGAAGGGGAGGGGCTTAGGGAGCCCTACCTTGTCATGTTAGCATCCATAAAGACTGCTGTACCTCCCCCCCACAATACATTAGAATATCCAATTTATATCTATTCATAGAATTTAATTTTGAAAGGGTTGTTTTGAAAGCCAGTTAGGGATTCGTTTGAAATAATTGTCGTCAAAATAGGTAATTATTTACCTCTACCAAACTTTTTCTATCAGGATGTGTCAAGTTCTAATCTGAGAAACTTACTGGCTTTCTATTTTGAGTTGTTTTGAATAAAGCAGTCCTCTTTATTCAAGTGCTTTTAAAACAGGGAAGCGAAGAAAATTGAAATAGTAACATTTGTATTAAAGTAAAATTTCCAAGTAGCAATTCAAATTATTAATAATTCTACCAAAAAGGACTGCAAACTTTCTTCATATATTTTTACATATGACACATTATGAACTTTGGAGTTATTTTATGTAAGGATGTAAGAATTGCATGTGGCTCCTTCAGATACAGATGTCGTGAACTGGGTAAAGGCAGCAAACTGTATGGGCGCCAGTTCAAGTCCCTGTTGTCCCACTTCCAATCTAGCTCCCTGCTAATTGGCCTCAGAAAGCAGAAGACGGTCCAAGTGCTTGGGCCCTGTACCCATATGGGAGACCCAGAAGAAGCTCCTAACTCCCAGCTTCAGCCCAGCTCAGCTTTGGCTGGGAGACCCAGAAGAAGCTCCTGGCTTCTAGCTCCAGCACTGCCCAGCTTAGGCTGGGAGACCCAGAAGCTCCTAGCTCCTAGCTTCAGCCCTGCCCAGCTTTGGCTGTTGCTGCCATCTATGGAGTTAATCAGTGGATAAAAGACTCCCCCCCATTAGTAAATAAATCTTTAAAAAAAAAAAAGAACTAATATCATAAGCCTGGGATGACAAACATGGCAACTCATTTATTTAAATACAGACAATATTAAGCCATCAGGGCATGGCTTTCCACCTTATGCAATGCAACCTCAGCCTGGTTATATATACCAAGTATGCATTACCAATTGGAACTTGCCTGTGTCTGCAGGTCTTAGATGTAGTGGTCCTGTTACTGTAGAGAATAAAAAACTTGATAGTTGCATAACTGAATGTTGACGCTCTCATTGGAAGCTTGGGTTGTTAAGGAACTTTTTAAATTCTGAGGCTGAAATTTTTTCTGATGCTAGAGGTAAAATAATGCTTCTAGCTTTAAGAAAACAAAACTGTACAGCACTGGAAACAAAATTCACAAAGAAAATCAAGATGTGAAGACATGGGTGTCATGTATTATATAGCAACTTATATTTTACTTCATTCTCAAAAGCCTTTGAATTTCCTGAAATAGTCTACTGTGTATGAGTTTTGTTTTTTGGTTCACTTTATTTTGTGTGGTCTTCAATGAAGAACCTCTGAGTGAATACAGTGGAGTCAAGGTATTTAAATTCAACTTACCTTTGTATAAACCTACAGGATGGAATAATTAGATGAAAGGATAGAAAGTAAACTCTGACTCTAACTAAAACAGATCAGGGCTAAGAAAACGTGAGAAGCAGTGGCATTATTTGAACCCCTGGGTCCTGCTGAGCCTTAAGAAAGTATATTCTTAGAATTTTATTGCATTAGTCTTATTTCATTTCAATTTATGAAATATTTCTCTACCAACAACAAAATTAGTTGCAGGAGTATGTTGTTATTCTAATAAAAACACATATATAACTTGACCAGATAAAGTGAACTGAGAACAATGGCTGGAGAACAAAATGATGTCGCATGTGTATGTAGATCACATGTAACGATTTTAATTTCTTTATGTAGTACCCATTGATTCTTACAATAAACCAGTAAGAAGCTCTTTTCTACAAATAGGGGAATTGGGACAAAAATCACTGAGAAATTAACTTACTCAGGGCCACAAAATTAGTAACTGGGGACCACTGCCAGTTGACCTCAAGATTTTCAGCTACAGGGGTCACCCTCTTAAGCAACAGGCTACTCTATGTCTCTGCTTTAAGGTGGAATAGCATATAGACATACATCCCATATTTTTCTACCTTTGCTAGAAATGGGCCATTCACTTCTGTCTCAGAGCTTCCTCTCTGGCTGGAAGCCTGGTTATACAAGCAGACAGACAATCAGATCCCAGCACACAGAGCCTAGGAGACAAACAGGTCCTCGTGGAAAGCAGAGATACATGAAGAAATTTATCCGGTAGGTTTTCCTAGGAGGAACACAGGCTAACCTGATGGACAACACCCTCCACACACCCATGAGAAATACCAAAGAAAGATTCACGCAGCTGCTGATTCACAACTTTCAACTGAGACTGAGGATTTCAGAACAAATTGCGAATATATGAAGAAGCTATTTTCCTAGAGCTCAAATAATGCTCCCTAGTAATAACCTGGTATAATCCAAGATTAATCCTAGAAGAAGGGATAAACCTAACATTTTAGATATTCTCTTCCTCATTATTTTGCATTATTGAGTTTACAAACTCATGCTTGTGTTACTACTTTAAGAGATTAGGGCCGGCGCCGCGGCTCACTAGGCTAATCCTCCGCCTAGCGGCGCCGGCACACCGGGTTCTAGTCCCGGTTGGGGCACCGGATTCTGTCCCGGTTGCCCCTCTTCCAGGCCAGCTCTCTGCTGTGGCCAGGGAGTGCAGTGGAGGATGGCCCAGGTGCTTGGGCCCTGCACCCCATGGGAGACCAGGAAAAGCACCTGGCTCCTGGCTCCTGCCATCGGATCAGTGTGGTGCGCCGGCCGCAGCGCGCCGGCCGCGGCGGCCATTGGAGGGTGAACCAACGGCAAAGGAAGACCTTTCTCTCTGTCTCTCTCTCTCTCTCACTGTCCACTCTGCCTGTCAAAAAAAAAAAAAAAAAAAAAAAAAAAAGAGATTAGGATACCAAGGTTCTGCCCTGAAAATAAAAGGGAGACCTACATTTTTTTCCAATATTTTTGGAAATTTATATTTATTAAATAAAAATTTAAAAGTACAGCTTATGGATTACAATGGCTTTTCCCCCCCATAACTTCCCTCCCATCCCAACCTTCCCATCTCCCGCTCCCTCTCCCATTCCATTCACATCAAGATTCATTTCTAATTATCTTTATATATAGAAGATCAATTTAGTATATATTAAGTAAAGATTTCATCAGTTTGCACCCACACAGAAACACAAAGTATAAAATACTGTTTGAGTACTATATATAGCATTAATTCACATTGTACAGCACATTTAGGACAGAGATCCTACATGAGGAGTAAGTGCACAGCGACTCCTGTTGTTGACTTAACAAACTGACACTCTTGTTTATGGCGTCAGTGATCTCCCTAGGCTCTTGTCATGAGTTGCCAAGGCTATGGAAGCCTTTTGAGTTTGCTGACTCCAATCTTATTTAGACAAGGTCATAGTCAAAGTGGAAGTTCTCTCCTCCCTTTAGAGAAAGGTACCTCATTCTTTGATGGCCTATTCTTTCTACTGGGATCTCACTCGCAGAGATCTTTCATTTAGGTGTTTTGTTTTGTTTTGTTTTGTTTTGTTTTGTTTTGTTTTTTTTCAGAGTCTTGGCTTTCCATGCCTAAAATACTCTCATGGGCTCTTCAGCCAGATCTGAATGCCTTAAGGGCTGATTCTGAGGCCAGACATGTTTTGATATGGGCAGTTGAAGAGCTTAAATAGAATCTGTAACCAAAGAAAAAGTCACTCCACTTTTCACAGAAGGTGGACCATAGGAGCTGATGGAAGACCAGTGGACAGAGCCAACATACTGAAGAAATAACTATGCATTTGTTTCCAGGCAAAGAGGTATAAAGGATGAGGGCCCCTCACTTCTTTGCAAGAGAGCACAGTTGTGATTTTTGTCCTGGAAAGTTTTCAAACTAGGGATTATCAATTGTGAGAAATGTAATTTCCCAGTGAACTAAGATGAGTTAGTTACAAATTAGCCTCTGGGCATGTCCTTGAGTTGATCTCTTACCAGGTTATTCGATATAAAACAAATGTCATAGAACATCTGTTAAAACTAATTACTCCGGTTGATGTGTAGTTGATTGTGGGACACAGCCAGTTTTAATAATAATTAGATATCTTGCTGGACCAGCTGTCAGTTGAATTCAATGCTAAAGTGTGGTAATAAAACCATATCACTCCATATATTTTTTTCTATTTAAAGTAATAAGATCCAAAAACCATTTGACATCTTTAAGATCAAGTTACAAATAAAAGACAGGGAAGGCATCATGGCACAGCGGGTTGAATCACTGCTTGGGATGCTCCCATCTCAATCTGACTGCTGGTTTAAGTCCTGGCTGCTCTATACATTCTGATATAGCTTCCTGTTGCAGACCCAGTATGTCAGGGGATAATGACCGTGTTTTCAGGCCCCTGCCACCCATATGGGAGTCCTGTGGGAGTCCAAATTTTGGGATCCTGGCTTCTGCCTAGCCCCTGCTTTTAGAAGTGAACCAGTGGATGGAGGTATTCTCTGTCAAAAAAAAAAAAAAGGAATAAGAATAAAGGAAGAACTGGGCAAACTTTTCTCAGCTATATAGCATAAATAACTATATAAAGAATTATTACTTTCTGTGTCAGGAAATCCTTCACTACTCACTCCGATTTTTTAGGGGCATGACGTTTGAAGCTCTACTTAGAAAGCTACAGACAAAGTTTTTTATTGAGACTAAAATCTTAGCTAAATATTGGGTATAATCAAAAAATTGAGAGAGGAGGCTGGTGCTTTGGCACAATGTGCAAAACTGCTGCTTGAGATAACAGCATCGCAAAACACAGTGCTGTTCTGAGAACCAGCTGCTCTGCTTCTGAGCCAGCTCCCTGCTAATGCACCTGGAAGACAGTGAAAAATGGCAGGAGACATCAGAAGACACGAATGGAGTTCCCGGTACCCAGCTTTGGTCTAGTCCAGGTCTGGCTCCTGCAGCCATCAAGGGAGGGAGTCAACAGACACAAGGTCTTTCTCTCTGAGTACGTCCTTCTGTCTGTCTCTCTGTCTCTCTCTCTCTCTCTCTCTGGCACTCTGCCTTTCAAGTAAATAAATACATCTTTAAAAAGAAGAAATGAGGAAACAGCTATTTTAAAACCTGGAAAATATTATGGAGTTGCTGGCTGATTTCTCCATGAGGTTATAAAGACTGTATTAATGATCTATTGTGTGTTAGCTGTACATAAGCTCAAATGCTTTTTTCTTTCTGTTTCTTTTGATCTTTTATTCCACCATAAGTACACTTAGCATGAGATTTACCCACTTAACAAATTCTAAGAGAACAGTACATTGTTGACTACAGACATAATGTCGTTCACATCTCTAGAGCTTATTTATCTTGCTTGACAAAAGTTGATCCATGCAGTATTCATTTTTTCTCTGCTTTACTTCATTCAGCGTAATGTCTACAAGTTTCATCCACATCTTAGCATGTGTCAATTTCCTGCTTTTTAAAGGCCACAGGGCAAGCCATTATATTTACATGCCACGTTTTCACGACACATCTGTTGGTGGATGTTGAGGTTGTTTTCCTAGCTTGCCTATTGTGAATACCAATGCAAAGAACACAGGAATGCTAGTACCTCCTTCAGATGCCAACTTCAATTTTCTGGATATATATAATTGAAGTTACTGAATCATACGATAGCTCTGTTTCTAAATGAGAAATCCTGGTGCTGTTTTCCTTAGCACTATACCATTTTCTCTTCCTGCCAACAGTGTGCAAGAGTTTCCTTTTATCTATATTTTCACCAACACATGCCTGTCTTTTGACTTTTCTGGTAATAGGCATTCTGACAGTTGTGGGGTGATATCTCAGTGTGATTTTAACTTACAATTCCTTGATTATTAGTGCCATTGAGCATTTTTCTTATTCTAGTTGGCCATATGCATGCCTAACATTTTTTTGTTACGGCTGCTGCCTATGCTTTAGATCACTACCAAGATCAATGTCATGAAGACTTCCTATTATACTTTTTTTCCTAGGATTTTCAAATATTCTGGATAAGTCTTTGATCAACTAGGGGTTAGCTTTTGGTAATGGTCTAAGATAGGGGTCCAAGTGCATATTTTTGAGTGGGATATCAAATGTTCCTAATACCATTTGTTTAAAAACTATACTTTCCTCAGGGGCCGGTGGTGTGGCGCAATGGGTTAATGCCCTGGCCTGAAGCACCAGGATCCCATATGGGTACCGGTTCGAGTCCCCGTTGCTCCACTTCCGATCCAGCTCCCTGCTATGGCCTGGGAAAGCAGTAGAAGATGGCCCAAGTCCTTGGGCCCCTGTGCCCATGTGGGAAACCCAGAAGAAGCTCCTGGCTCCTGGCTTAGTATCGGCGCAGCTCCAGTCATTGCGGCCAACTGGGGTGTAAACCAGCAGATGGAAGACCTCTCTCTCTCTCTCTCTCTGCCTCTTCTCTATCTCTGTAACTCCAACTTCCAAATAAATAAATTTTTTTAAAAAAAACTATACTTTCCTCATACGTATTCTTGGAAGTGTTGTCAAAGATTAGTTGAACATAAATGAGTTTTTTGGGGGGATTTCTATTGTGATCCATTGTCCAATATGGCTATCCCTTGCCAATACTATTCTATTTTGATTACTATAACTTCATTACATATTTTGAAATTAAAACATCTGAAGCCTCTACCTTTGTTCTTTTTCAGGATGAACTTGTCTATTCTAGGTCTTTCTGTGGTTCTGTATAAATTTTAAATATTTTTTCTCTTTCTATGGAAAATACCTTTGGAATTTTAATAACGATCACCCTTAATCTGTAGATTACTTTGGCTAGTGTGTGCATTTCAACATTAAGCATTTTAACTCATGAACATCAAGTACATTTCCATTTGTATCATTTAATTTATTTGAATATTTTATAACTTTTAGCATTAAAATCTTCTGCCTTCTTAGTTAAGCTTATCCCTATAGTTATGCTATTCTTTTTGGTGTTGTTGTAAACAGAAAAGTCTTCCTAATTTCTTTTTCACGTAGTTCATTGTTAGGGTACAGAACACAACTGATTTGTATGCTGATTTTGTATCCTGAAACTTTACCAAATTCATTTATTAGTTTTAACAGTATTTTAATTGAGTCTTTATGGTTTTCTTTCATACTAGTCCATATCACCTGCAGACAGGGACAATTTTACTTCTATTTTCCCTTTGCCTTTTCTTTCTTTTGTCTAATTGCTCTGGCTAGGATTTTCACTACTAACTTGAATAGAAACGGCGAGAGCAGACATCCTACTTGCTTTAGAAAGCTTTCCATTTTTTCACCATTGAGTATGTTAGTTGTGGTCTCTTCACATATGACCTTTATTATCCTGATACAACTTCCTCCTATTCCTAGTTTGCTGAGAGCATCTTTTTTTTTAAGTCGTCATCACAACACTTTACTATTACTATACCATGTTTTATCAACTGAGAGAATAACTTTAAAAATACAGCATGCAAGGAAAATAAATTTTTAAATCCTGTTGGTTTGTTAATTAGATTGTTAGGGAGAATACCTCCTTTCCTCTTAACTTTTATTTATGGTACCTTATAAATACTTTATTTTTTTCAACTTTTATTTAATAAATATAAATTTCCAAAGTACAACTTTCGAATTATAGCAGCTCCCCCCCATAACCTCCCTCCCACCCACAACCATCCCATCTCCCACTCCCTCTCCCATCCCATTCTTCATCATGATTCATTTTCCAATTTTCTTTATATACAGAGGGTACAATCTGTTGAGAGTATCTTTTTAAATCATGAAAGAGTGCTGAATTTTTGCCAAGTCTTTTTTCTGCATCTAGTGAGAACATCATGTGAATTTTATTCTTAATTCTGTATTATAAGACATTAATTATATATGTTGAATCATCCTTACAATCTAGGAATAAATCCTACTTGGTTATGGTATATGGTCCTTTCAATGTCCTGGTGAATTCAGTCTGCCAGTATTTTGTCAAGGAGTTTTCCACATATGTTCATCGATGATATTGCCCGGAAAGATTTACTATTGCCATTCCATTAGTTTTTTTTTTTTTTTTCCCTGTTAGTCATTCAGTTCTTCTGTTTGCATTTTCTTCTGTTGCTTTTTTTTATTTTTTCATATTAATAAGATTTATTTTTTTTCTTCTTAAAGATTTATGTATTTACTTGAAAGAATTACAGAGAGAGAAGGAGATCTTCCATCCACTGGTGCATTCCCCAAATGGCCATAATGGCCAGGGCTGGGCCAGGCTGGAGCCAGGAGCCAGAAGCTTATTCCAGGTCTCTCACGTGAGTGGCAGGAGCCCAAGTACTTGGGCCATCTGCTGCTGCTTTCCTGGGCGCATTAGCAGGCAGCTGGATCTGCAGTACAGCAACCAGGACTTGAACCGGCACACACATGGGATGCCAGTGCTACGGCACTGCAGACGGCGGCTCTATCTTCTATGCTGCAGTGCCGGCCCTTTTTTCTTCTTTGTAACTCCTTAAGGTATTTGTGTGTGTGGTACATAGAATTGATTATCACAGCTATCAAGGTACACAATCATGTAACATTTCCCACTAGGCATTTTAAATCAGAGTGCATGGTTTAGAATCTCAAGATGGGAGAGAAAGGGAGTTAAAACATAAAAAGAGTCAAATGGCAAAGAGAGTGAAAAGGAAATTTTCTGAACATGACTCCATGAAGACAAGCTCTGGACCTGTGCTCTGAATCGCCATCTTCCCAAATGAGGTCAGCCCACACCTCACATTGCTCTGTGTATACCTGCTCTCACAGGCTCACCTGATTTGTTTCTCATGGAAAATTTGTGACTTATATTATGTTTAGAACATTGTTATTATTGGTGGTTCCTTAGAAGAGATGAATCACTAGCGACAACAAGCATGGGGATGGTAATATTTGACGCAGTTCATGACATTTGTGCCATATGCTGTACAGAATATCTTGTCCATAGGGGAAAGAGCTCAGAAGGCCAAATGGTTACGCTCGGATTTTTAAATATATAATCTACATCAGACTCACTGCGTAGATGAGCTGACTGATCAGGACAATGATTAGCAGTAGGAAGAAATAAAAGACTATCATCCAATCACATGAACTGTACCACTATAAATGACTAACTCTAGGCAAGGCAATTCTCTACATAGCTAGTTTCTTCCTATAAAATGGGGATATAGCTTGTACTTTCTCCCCTTATTAGAAGAAACTTGTGAGGAGACCACACAAATACTCAATACTGTTACATGAAAATGGAAATCTTCAAGTAACTTTGCCTGGTAACAGCCTTTCAAACATAAATTTAGAGATCATTTCTAATGTGGAGAAGCCAGGATAAGCTTATTAACATTGGTAAACCAGATTGAAAATTCTTTCTCATTTAACAGAATATTTACCAAAACTATTTTAGTCCCTACCGACCTGAATTTGGAATTGGAAACATGAAACATGGAAATTCACACATTCTTAAAGATTAATCAGCCAATGGCCACGTTAATGAATTCCTCCTGGGTGGATATCATGGCAACAAGTTCCATGGCCCATTTTCCATCTCACAATACGTGAGTGGGTTTATGTGTCTATTTAGCTCATGTTTATTTAATATCTTGGGATTCTGAAATCAGATCTTTGTTAACAAATAGATTAAAACCTATTTTCTTAAAAAACAGAGTTGTCCACATTAGCAATTAGATACTGAGTATGTTTTATTCCATTACGAAAATCTTCATTAAGAACCTAGTTTTGTAGAAATAAATACTTCTAGTCCTTTATGTCAAATATAATAACAAAATTTTCTCAGCAAGTGACCAATTAGGAAAACCTTAATGGATGTAACTCTTACTGCCTATGGTATAATGTTGATTATATAACCATTCTCATAATATGTTAGAAATTCAGACAAACACAAGATCAGCACATCAGTAAAAATTATCATAAGAGAACTCAAAGATGAAAAAAATACTCATCTCTCTGAGGCACGTTCTCACAATTTAAAAATAGATGAAGGCAATGCTGGCAACTGAATCTTCTCAGCAATCGGGGGAAAAGAAAAAGAAACAATGGTTTTACTGCAAGCTTGTTTTTTTAAAACAAAAAAAAAAAGGTGCAAACACCATGTTCACACAATAGAGAAGGCCTGAGTTCTCAGTATACAGGACTTCATTATCAGCAATATTATCAGATCACCTATTTATTCTACCAGGTAAATTTTAGAAACATTTTAAGGTAGACTGAGCCGTCAAAAAATTTACGCGTATTTTTATGAAAATTACACTGGAGGTATTTATTAATCTTGAAACTCAAATGTAAACTTCAGTGAAAAGAATTAAGAAAAAAACATAAGAATATTAATGATTATCTTCATCTGATGGAATTACAGTCCATTCTAAATTTATTTTCCACACTTTTGTGTTTTTCATATTTTTAACAGTGACTACTATTACAACTAAGGATCACTAACAGATAACAGTACAGTAAATCACAGACTCAACACTGCCTATAACTGAATCATAGAAGTACCCAGCTCATTTCTAGCATGCCTCCAGAGCCCAGGTGAAAATGACAGAGTTCATAGGGTTAATGATAGGATGAATTATAGAGGCAGAAAAAATATTACATTAATTTCTTTATAATACTTCATAGGAAAAAAATGTTAAAATGTTTTATCTTCAGTAATAATATAAATGCAGGCTGAAAAACACATTTAAAGATCTTAAGCATAATAGATTATGAAAAAAACTAGGATGCCTAGTTTTCCAAACATTGAAGAGAAAATACTAATTAACCACAGCATTTATTGATTGCATGCCACGGAGCATTTACTCCTCAGCTCCACTTCCTGACATGGAAATTATTATCCCATGTTATCAGAGGGGAGAAAACAAGAAGGCACTATGTCTAGCAGGTCTGGGATCTCAATCCCTGCCTAGCTGATTCCAAAACACGTTATCTTTTTTTTCTTCTACTTGAAAGGTAGAGCAATACAGACATACACAGATACACAAACACATACACTGATTAGGAGAGAGACAGACAGACAGAGAGGGAGAAAGACAGAGATCTCTTCCATCCTCTGGTTCATTCCTCAAATACCCACAATAGCCAGGGCTGGACCAGGCTGAAGGCAGGAGCCCAGACTGCCATCTCTGTCTCTCACATGGATGGTATGGGCCTGAAGACATGGACCATTATCTGTTGTCTCCCAGGATGCATTAGCAGGAAGCTGCATCTGAAGCAGAACATCACAGACTCACTCACCCCACCCCAGCACTCCAACATGGGATGCAGGTGTCACAAGCTAGGGCCTGACCCACTGCATCACAATGCCAAACCTGCACAAAATATGTTAACCTCCATATATACTCCCATCCACAATACCTCCCCACAATATCCCAAAATGATAATCATGCTATATGAAATTAGATTCTTAGGTCTTTTGCTACTACATCAATTCTCTCTCACTGACCAGTTATGGCTCGCAGTAAATTTTAATATCAACATAAATAATAATTTTTCCAATGTAAAGCATTATATAGTTCTTCATTTACCCTAATATTTCATAGTTTTTAGTAAAGTTTTAAGATTTCTTTATGTAGACCCCCTTGACATGTTTTAAGTCTATTCCCAGGGATTTCAGATTGATAGCAACAATTTGAATAGGATTTATTCCATTACAGACTCTGATATGTTTTTTCTCTTATGTGGTACTGTTACCTTATTGTATATTAACTTTGAATCTGGTCACCTAGCTAATCTCTCCTAATTCTAATTTTTCAACTGATTCACTTTTTCTAGACAGTCATACTCTTATTTTTGTACTGGTCATTGAATTGGTAAGTAGCTAAAAGCAATCCCTGGAGCAAGGACAGTCTCTTCAACAAATGGTGCTGGAAAACAGAGCTCCACATGCAGAGTTATAAAGCAAGACCCTTACCTTACACCTTAAAAATCCACTCAAAATCGATCCAAGACCTAAATCTATGGCCCGATACCATCAAATTACTAGAGAACATTGGGGAAACCCTATAAGACATTGGCATAGGCAAAGAGTTCTTGGAAAAGACCTCAGAGGTACAGGCAATCAAAGCCAAAATTGACAAATGGGATTACATCAAGCTGAGAAGCTTCTACACTGCAAAAGAAACACTCAGCAAAGTGAAGAGACAATTCATAGCATGGAATAACTTACTAGCAAACTATGCAACTCATAAAGGATTAATAACCAGAATATATAAAGAGCTCAAGGAACTCAACAACAAACCAAACAACCCAGTTAAGAAATGGGCAAAGATTTAAACAGGCATTTTTCAAAAGAGGAAATCCAAATGGCCAACAGACACAGGAGAAAACACTCAGGATCAGTAGCCATCAGGTAAATGCAAATCAAAACCACAATGAGGTTTCTCCTCACCCCTGTTAGAATGGCTTTCATACAGAAATCAATAAAAAAATGAACACTGACAAGGATTTGGGAAAAAGGCACCCTAATCCATTGTTGGTAGGAATGTACACTGGTACAGCCACTGTGTAAGACAGTATGGAGATACCTCAGAAATCTGAATACAGACCTACAATATGACCCAGGCATCCCACTCCTGGGAATTTACCCAAGGGAAATGAAATAAGCATAGGAAAGAGTTATCTGTACCCTCCAGTTTATTGCAACTCAATTCACAATGGAATCAACCCAAACGTTCATCAACTGAAGACTGGATAAAGAAATTATAGAATGTGTACACCATGGAATACTACACAGTGTTACAAAAAACAATGAAATCCTGCCATTTGTAACAAAATGAATGAGACTGTAAAACACCATACTTAGTGAACTAAGCCAGTCCCAAGGGACAAATACCATACGCTCTCCCTGATCTATGATAACTAATAGAGCACCTAAAAGGTAATCCATAGAGGTGAAATTGACACTTTGAGATGTGATGACTCTGAACAGCCCTTGTATCAATGGTTGAGGAACAATTTTTTCATATTATTTGTTGAACTCTGTACTTAGTATACAGTTAATCTGTGTGTATAAAGTTAATAAAAATAGATCTTAGAAAAAAAAAGAATGGGAATAGGAGAGGGAGGAGGAAGAATGGTGGGAGAGCAGGCACAGTGGGGATAATCGTTAGGTTCCTAAAGTTGTTTTTATGAGATGCATGAAGTTTATATACCTTAAATAAAAGGATTCTGGGAACAAAACAATTTTCCAGAAGAGTAAATGTCAGGGTGGGTGTCTTTATCCTGGAACTGACTCTAAAAGAAAAGCTAGGACTAATTTTCAGGAGTCTATTTGTATGGTTTTCCAGGATGATAAAGGGCTGCTGCTCTGACACCTCCGGGAAACCCGACCCCGACTCACACATGTTAACGTCTACAAGAACAGAAGACCCAGAGCACTCCGCTCCAGCTTCTGGCCATGCTGGTCAGTCATGACTGCCCTGTACTTTCCCACAGCTATAGCTTCTCTTATCCCACTAGCAAGAAGTAGGTTCTTGGGTGAAGATAGGCAACTTTAAATATATTAACAAAGAATCCTGCTCTTCCCAAGATTAATAGAGAAGTATACAGGACATTTCTCAGAACAATATCATGCAGTTACTTGGACTAACATTCAAGAAAGCTTTTTTTGTTTTCTTTTCTTTTAACAGAAAACTATTGTTCCTTTTTGTAAACCCCTCCTATTCATTGATTTAAAAATACCTTCAGACAGAGGTAGGTGTTTAGCCTTGCAGTTAAAATGCCAATTAAGACTCCTTCCCCCATATCAGAGCACCAGGGTTCAACACCCAGCTCCAGCATCTGATTCCAGCTTCCTGGCTATTCAGAGCCTGGGAGGCAGCAGCGATGCCTCAAGTAACTGGGCTCCTGCCACCCATGTGTGAGACCTGGACTGAGTTCACAGCTCCTGGCTTTAGCTTGCCCAGTCCTGGCCATTGCACTCATCTGGGGAAGTGAATCAGCGTATGGAAACTTGTTCACTCTCTCACTCTACCTATCAAATCTTTAAAAAATACTCTTGTATAACTTAGTGTTCTCAAAAACTTCAGAACAACTTGCATATACAGAAAGGAGAAAGCTACCAAGCAGCCTATTAAAGAAAAAGTGCATGAAGTCAGTATACACTGAACAGACACGCAGCAGGAGGAAGATACTGAACAGGGCACACAGTTCTCTGATTTTTATTCCTACCTTCAATTGATAAGGATTTAAGGTTGTTTGTAAGAGGGCAACAAGAGGGAAAACTCCCAAGAGATTTCTGTGGAGAGCGCAGGTGGCATACGGCATCAGCCACAGTGCTTTTCGGATGTGCTATTTTACTACATCCCTGAGACTATCAGCCACTCTGAAACTGCCTGGAGTTCTGAGTCAAGGTAATGGTACACACTGAAGCAGTCTGAAAACAGAGGTTTGCTGTGAAAGCAAACCAGCATCGATACTTGACAGCGCTTGAACCCACCTATTCGCTTCCCTTCCTTGCTAGAAAGGCTGACAAACAATACCTAATGAAGCCTTTTCTCTCACTGCTGATCTGCAAGCACTCACTGAAAGGAATAAAGACTTCAAGTTTCTGAGCCGCTTTCAGGTACAACAAAGGAAAGAACCGGAGCATTCAGTATTGAAGAACCACAAAACATAATGGACAGACAGCGGTGGCCACGCGTTCTGTAGTTGAGGGGCCATGGGCCACACTGCACTTCATCACTGCATGTGCATGGATGTGTTAGCAATAAACCATGAACATGCCAGCCCCAAATCTAAAGCTCTTACAGCACAATGGTCAAACTTCACCTGGTGTTCATGACACCGAGGTGGACCCGAGTGTGAATTAATCCAAGGAAAGCCATTCACTCACCTTATAATTTAAATTAGCACAAAAACCTGATATCAAGGTCGCACAGTATACTATAGCTGCAGAGTATATCGGAGTATATTTTTGTATCACCTCTAAACAACCACCAAGTAGAAGTCAGCCAAGGAATGTACTGTTGGTAGTGATTAGCTCGTGAGACTCCGCATACACTTAATTTTCTCAATTATAATTATGAGAAAACAACGATGATGGTGTGTTCCTGGTGAGGTGGTTGTGAGGCTTCAGGAAAATGACCTAAGGGCAGCACTTAGCACAATACCAATGTGTGAATTTGCAATCACAGCATAAGGACGTACGTATAAAGACGTACTAGGTTGGGTCACTCTCCTGGGGTATTTCATTACTCTATTTAATGCAGAGAACATTCTAAGCAATCCACACAAATGTTAGCCAGTATATCTCGAAAGAAGCAAAGAGCAAGTCTAAACCCAGCAATCCTGCAAAGCCATTTTAAATTACCAGCAGCAAATGGTCAAGGGACCTACCCTGGCAAATAAATGTGAGGATAGCAGAACACAGGGCCACTGCTCCGTAACGAGCAGCTTGTCCATTCAGCCAGGATAACCTGCTTAAGATAAATGGAGGTCACAGGAGGAATGCAATTTTTAAAATGCTAATAGGAAAATGGGAAGTGAATGTATGACCATGACAGAATAGATAGGTTGCATAACATTTCCAAACCCTCAAGCCACATAAAGGGTATTGCTTAGTCAAACAATTCTTAGCAAAGTCGTTGTGGGGTGGGTATTTAGTGTGGTAGCGAAGATGCCACTTGGGACACAGGTATTCCACAAATGAGTGCCCAGGTTTGGGCTCCTGCTCAGCTCCTGATTCCTTCTTCCTGGCATTACACAGCCTGAGAGCAGCAATGACGTCCCAGGTTGTCGTGAACCTGCCACACACATAGGGGACCCAGACGGAGTTCCAAGGCTCCAAGACTTGGCCTGGCCCAGCCTTAGTTGCTGCACACATATGGGGAGTGAACCAGCACAGGAAGGATTTCTCTTGGCCTGAATCAAAATCTTCTCTTTTTCTCTCTTCCCTCCCTCGCTCCTTCTTCTTTCCTTCCTTTCTAACAAAAACAAAACTTTAAACCTTAAAAAAGAAAAGTCATACATATGCAGTTGTGACTACTATTTAAAAATATTCATCAAATGACTTGAAATGGCTCTCTTCTGATTATCTCATTATAACAGTTTGGGTAATGTAATAAAAACTAACACATCTACCGAGGAGAGGACTGGACCACTAATTATCCCAGAGAAAGACCAGAAACTCAGTATTGAGTAGGCTGGCGAGTTAGAAATCCTGGCTTTTGTTTGTTGAGACACTGTGCATGGAGAAAAACACTAGCAACTCTGAGTGCTGGAAATTCAATTTCCATAAATAACCTCATTGGCATTTTCATTTCACACTTCTTAAATATTTATTTATTTACTTGAAAGTCAGAGTTACAGAGAAAAAGAGGAACAGACACAGACAAAGAGATCTTCCATCCACTGGTTTACTCCCCAGATGGCCCCAATAGCCAGGGCTGCACCAAGCCGTAACCAGGAGCTTCTTGGGGGTCTCCCACATGGGTAACAGAGGCCTGAGCATTTGGACCCATCTTCTGCTGCTTTGACAAGCCATTAGCAGGGATCTGGATTGGAAGTGTAGCAGGTGGGACCTGAACTGGCTCCCATATGGGTTGCTGATGTTGCAGGTGGTGGGTGGTCTTACTTGCTAAGCCATGCTTCTGATAACTTTCGGATCAAATGCCTATGTTCCTAGGTCTTCCATGTGGTTCATCTATTAGTAACCATAATCCAATCCATAGTTGCACTACCAAATCATTCCCTTTTAAAACAAAGCAGCACACTGATTAATACACATGAAGTGTCATAGAATATTAGACTCAAAAAGCTTGTCAGACAGTCCAGTCTGAATCCCTTCTTATCCAGATGATAAAAATAATGGCACAGAGTTCAAGGCATTTGACCAAAAGTGCAAGCATATTAAATACTAAATGAATCATGACACTATGTGCATCTTGAATCTTGATGGTTTTTTCAATACTAGTACTTTTAAAATAGTTTTAAATCAGGACATTTTCATTATTTTTATTTACTTGAAAGACAGACACAGAGATATTTATCCACTGGTCACTCCTCGAATGCTCACAATAGCCAGGGGTGGGCCAGGGCAAAGCAATGGTCTCGGAACTCAATCCGAGTCTCGCAATAGGTGACAGGGATCTAAGTGCTTGAGCCATCACCAACTGCACCTTAGTAAGAACCTAGAATTGGAAGCAGAGCCAAAACTCCAAACAGAAAGCAGCAGGCAGAAAAAGAACACTTTCAATTTTCATTTTCATTTCTTCCTTTCCACACATACTACAAGTTCAAAGCACATCTTTGTTTTCTTCCCCATTCTTCAGTGTTTCTCCTTGATAATGGGAACAGTTTTTGCTGTGTAGGGATTATCCTGGACATTGAAGGGCATTTAGCATCACTGGCCTCAACTAGCTACCACAAGTCCCCATTCACTGTGACAATCAGAAATTTCCCACATATATTAAACCCGGCTAGGAGCACAGACCCATCTCTGAATGCCAATCAGTCCGTCTCAGCACCTCCTCAGTGTTTCCCTTCCTGCTTTTCCCCTTGGGAGGCCAGATGCCTCTTCTCATGTTCCTATAACATCTTCGCATTTCTCTAGCACTGTCCTTACTACAGAACATAGCATTATCCAAAAGTACATCTCTTCTCGTTTCTTTCTCATCCATGAAGATCCCAATAGGAGTCAGACTTGAACATCTGGATCCTAATAATGGTTCAATTAATGTTTGGGGGGAAATGATTATATAAAGGATACATGAGGACTTGGTCTACACAAAGAGGAAAAACCTGAATATGTATGGAAACACACAAAATTTTACAGCTTCTATTTTCTTGAGTCCTCTAAACTACTGGAAACTATTATTTTGGAGAAACTTTGTGGAGTTATTTTTCCTTGGAAAAACCTGTTACTGGCTTCTGCCTGCCTTCAAACTTCTTTGCCACCACTATTAAAAGGAAAAAAATCCAATACCATTACCAGTCACAATCCATTCAAACTAATTAAACTATCCCTATGAAATTTGCATAGTCTAAGTGGTTGCTAAAAGGGAGTTAAGCTCATTTTACCTTAAGAGAATTTCAGATACTAACACCAGGACTCAGTGGTAGAAGAGCGAAGCACACTGCTTCATCAGGGTGCATGAATTTTAGGTAACAAACTAAAATACAAAGACACAGAGATCACCCCGGGCAGGCCCCTTATTCCATGAGGCTTCCATATGTTTCAACGTTGGCCCATGGGCTGTATAAGGCCCACAGAATCATTTGGTCTGGCCCTGCCAAGGCAACTGCAGTTCTGCAGGCAGAACTCAAAAGTCAATAAATCTATAGCAGGCTGGATTTTAACTCAATAATCTTGTATGGCTTGTGACTGATGTTCTAAGTATCCAAACGCTCCTTGGCAGAAAAAGGTTCCCTGCCCATCAAACCCTGAGGACGGGATGCCATTATTATCTCCATCTTACAAATCAGGAAAGTAAGACTCCCAGAGATTCAAAATCTCCCTAGACACAAAATTTGTAAGTATTAGAGCCAAGATCAAACTGCAGCCCTGAGGGACACACATGCAAGCTCTGAATTACCAACCCAGCCCAACACCTACCATGCTTGTAGGGCTAGTTACTCTTCCCACAAGACTAAAGGCACAGAAACACGACCCTGTATATTGCATCACTCTTTCAAAGTCTTCTCCAGAGGAAAAGGTATAGGGAGGAAAACTTTTCTCAGCACTACAACATGCAAGTGATGTGCTACACAGTGAACCCTTATTTAATGCCACAAAAAGCACACCTGCATTTTCAGATAAGGAAGTATACATTCCCAGGTAACGTCATCTGCCAAGTTTTACCTTTCTCTGAGGTTATACAAACCAGGCAGTTCTCTCTTGAGATCCAACACTCATGCTTGAAGGTGCATTATCTTTTTGTCTTTCAATAAATCCTACTGTTGGGGGGCAGTATTGTAGTGCAGCAGGTTAAGCCATGCCTTGTGCCACCACGATCCCATATCAGTGTGCTGGCTGCTCTACTTCTGATCCAGCTCCCTGCTGATGCACCTGAGAAAGCAGAAGATGGCTCGAGTACTTGGTCCCCTGCCACCCACAAGAGAGATCTGGATGGGGTTCCTGGGTCCTGGCTTCAGCTCAGAACAGCCCCAGCCATTATTAAATGTGGGGAATGAACAAGCAGATGGAAGATCTCTGTGTCACTCTGCCTTTTAAACAACAACAACAAAAAAAAACTTTTTAAAAAATAATCTTGTTATGCTGTTTACCTCTTAAAAAAATTTCAAACCAGAATATCATACAAGGAAAACCCACTATCCCATACTGCAACCTTTATAATTTTTTTAATATTTATATTTTATTTTATTTAATGAACATAAATTTCCAAAGTACAGCTTATGGATTACAATAGCTTCCCCCCCCATAACTTCCCTCCCCCCCACAACACTCCCCTCTCCCACTCCCTCTCCCCTACCCAAAATGTATCTTGAATCTGATTATTTCCTCCATGTTTTTCCTGCTGAATCCCAGTCCAAGATTTTAATCATTTCTCATTTATATTATTGCATATAATTTTTAAAATAAATAAAGTATGGGAAGAGACTGGGTTTTCCAAAATACATACATTTTGGTTCAGGCAGTATTTACACCAAAACATCAAGTAAAATCACCAATCCTGTTAGGATGCTCCCCCAGGCTGCTAACAGGAGCCATATGATAAAAAATTTTCCTAAGTAAAAAAGATGTAGAGACTTTTGCTAAACTTGTTTCTGTGTGATTTTTACAGAACTAAGAAAAAAAATCTGTAAGGGGAACTTGCTGACTGATATTCTTCATCTTCAAACAAATTCAGGTCCATCAGTCAATACTCATGAAGAAACATTTCATGATTGATAATTACAATGAACTATGCAAACAGAGCTACAGTTCTCATCTGACTATGCTTCATTAAAATCTTTTCTAGGGGTTAGCATTGTGACATAGTGGGTAAAGCCATCATTTGCAATGCTGCATCCCATATGGGCGCCGGTTCAAGTCCCAGCTGCTCTGATTCTGATCCAGCTCCCTGATAATAAGCCTGGACAAGCAGAAGATGGCCCAAGTGCTTGGGCTCCTGCATCCACAAGGGAGACCCAGAAGTTTCTGGCTTTGGCCTGGCCCTGCCCAAAAATAAATCTTTTTTAAAAATCTAATTAGCAAAGATTAGTGACAATATGTTTTGTACCAATAATTATAAAATCACAGTAGTATTTAGTAGTTAGTACATTTTATTATATTTTCAAGCATCAGACACTCAGGTTATTAAATTAGACACGCTGCCACTGGGAAATCTTAATTAACAATGACAAAAGGAGATAAAGGGAAATGCTGCTTCATGATCCAAATATATTTAGAAGATAGTATCTTCTAAGATTCACAATGCTTGGTGATACTTGTGGAAAACATGTATATATACACACACCGAGCAAGTCTAGCTTTCACCCAATAAAATAAAGCCAGCATTCAATAAAAAAATAGTTGTAGATGAAATCTTCCCTTTTTTCCTATTTGTGCTTTGGATGCTATTTTAACACAATTGCCATAAAATAATCATTGAAGGGATATTACAAGTTTTATGTGGTCAACAATGAAATCAATAAAGCCTCTTATTTAATAGCTCCAGTGAAACCAATTATGCATCATTGTTACCTTCACAACTCAACTATGCTTGAAATGAAATCCTTTTATGCCCTTTATATAAGGACGCCTTTGGAATCCTGACTTGGAGAAGGTAGGTTTTTAGCAAGATTAGCAGGATTTCTGATACTGCAGGTCCACCTCAACTCCAGAGGCCGAGAGAGGCTGCATGAATATATCTGGGGGCTTGCAACGCATCATTTCCTAGCAGGCACAAAAGTACTATGTACTGAGTCCTCGTGCTCTTAAACAGGGGTTAAGAAACAGGGAAAACAATGCTTTGTACAGAGATTCTCAAATTGTATCAAAATCTCGTAAGTCTCAAATCAGTTTCAGAAGATAAAATCAGAAAAACAATCCCTAATTTCCCTTCTCTCCCTCCCTTCCAATGTAGAATGTCTTTCCAGGGAACATTACCAACATAAATTTGGGCAAGAGTAAATAAGCGGAAGTATTTATACTAACTCACAGAAATCACATACATGTTTGTTTTTTGAGAATAACAACAATAGCTAACAGTCATCGTAGGGTTACGGGCTGGAAATTGTCCTAAATTCTGTTCAAATGAACTCATTTATTCCTCCTCAGGTGTTAATATCATGATCCTTTTACACATGAAAAACCTGAAAACTGACACACAAAACTATTCAAAGTCTCCTACTTCACAAGCGCTAGAGTCAGGTTTTAACCCAGACAGCTTGGTCAGTGTACAACGTGTGTACTGAAGACAAGAGCTGCTCAGCACAGCCCAAAGGATTCTACCTGTGTCCAACTTCTTCAGTACGTTCACCTTGGCTCCTTGTAGCATGCCACACCAATTTGTATTAATCACTCCATTCTCTGTCATCCACAGAGTCTTTGCAGTGAAGAAAACTTTCAGAGGCAGAGACCTCAAGCTAAATCCAGAGGAGGCAAACACATCTCTCAGAGCAGTTGGAAAGAAAGAGATAAGGCCTTATGTTCAAATTGATAGACCTTTTAAGAGAAGTCTGTGTTCAAGGAACCACAAATACCTTGGAAATGCAGGCGTGTGCAGCAAAGCTGGTTAAGCAACAGTTAGATCGCAGTGGAAATTTTGGATCTCCCTTACTTATTAGACAAATGAAAAAATTATTTCAGAACATTAGAGGAATCTTATTATGAACAATTCAAGTTATATTTAGGCAAGGACTGGGGTAGGGGCTGACGCTATGGCACAGTAACTTAAGCTCGTGACTTCAGACTGGCCCAGCCATTGCAGCCACTGGGAAGTGAACCAATGGATGGAAGATCTTTCTCTCTCTGCCTCTGTCACTCTGCCTTTCAAGTAAATACAATAAATCTTAAAAGAATTGGGGTAGACACTAGAAAGGCCACTGCAATCTTCCATCTAGCTCCCTTCACCTTTTTTTTTTTTTTTTTTTTTTTTTTTTTTTTTTTTTTTACAGGCAGAGTGGACTGTGAGAGAGAGAGAGACAGAGAGAAAGGTCTTACTTTGCCGTTGGTTCACCTTCCAATGGCCGCTGCGGCTGGTGCGCTGCGGCTGGCACACCGCGCTGATCCAATGGCAGGAGCCAGGTGCTTCTCCTGGTCTCCCATGGGGTGCAGGGCCCAACCACTTGGACCATCCTCCACTGCACTCCCTGGCCACAGCAGAGAGCTGGCCTGGAAGAGGGGCAACTGGGACAGAATCCGGCGCCCCGACCGGGACTAGAACCCGGTGTGCCGGCGCTGCAAGGCGGATGATTAGCCTAGTGAGCCGCGGCGCCGGCCTCCCTTCACCCTTTCAAGTATCTTCAGTAGCAAACTGTACTCTGGGGAAGGCTCTTAGGTCATGTATATAGATAGGGCCACCATGTACATGTGTGCAGGTTGTATTCTGCACATGGGTTCCCAACAAGGGGTTGAATAGAGGCTGATATCCAAGCCATCCCTTTCTGAATCAAATATTTCCTCTATTTGTGGAGGAAGTTATCTTTTAATAATTCATCAGCAGCCTTGAATTTAGAAACTTAAGATACAAGCAAATACAATTGAAGATAAATTTGGAACCATTCACTAGATATGGAGGAGAAAAAGAGGAAAGACCACTTTGCTCAGCAATAAACACAATGAAGTGGTCTGTTCATTTGGCAAATGGATTAGAATTCCCTAGGCTGTTTGCATGCTTCATATCCACATCCAAGCGAAGCCTTACAGCCAACACACGTTGTCCTCTTACACAAAGCTTACTGTCAGGCTTCTCATTGATGAGAAAGATGTGTAAGGAAGCAGATTCAACTGGAACGCTGAGGAAACATGTCCGCTTATAGAGTAGTCAATACACACTGCACAAAAAACTCCTGCCAGCCCAGTACACTCAACAATCCAGTCTTAAAAAGCAGAGTATGAAAGTCTCACAAAGGATCCTATCTTCAAGAAAAACCAATGCAATAAAAAAGAATCATGAGAAATAATCAGACAACTGAAGCCGGAACAAACAGCAATGATGCAGTAAACAGAAACAAACATTTTAGAAGTTTTGATATCTACAAAGAGACTAAAAACGATATTGCAACAAATGTTAAGCAAGGGTTCAGCTAGTTGGTGGAGACTGGTATCATACTCACCTTTCAAAATTTCTATGTATTCAAATTATTTTTTTTCAACTTAGGCCTAAAGCTACAGTAATCAATACGGTGTGAAAAGATACACCCGGAGTTCAATGCAACATAATAAAAAGCCCTGAAACACACACATATGCTGAAGTGATCTTTGAAAAGGAGCAAAGGCAACACAATGGGAAAAAAAGATACTTTATTCAGCAAATGGTGACAGAACAACAGGATATCCATATGCAAAAATTTTTTTAAATAATATAGACATAGATAGACCTTACATCCTTCACAAAAATTAATTCAAAATGGATCGCAGGCCTCATAAAATGCAAAGCTGTAGAACTTCTAGAAGGCAACAGAGTAGAAAGTCTAGATGGCCTTTGATTTGGTAATGACTTTTTTTTTTTTTACAGGCAGAGTGGACAGTGAGTGAGAGAGAGAGAGAGAGAGAGAGAGAGAGAGAGAAAGGTCTTCATTTTCCATTGGTTCACCCCACAACGGCCGCTGTGGCTGGAGTGCTGCGGCCAGCGCACCACGCTGATCCAAAGCCAGGAGTCAGGTGCTTCTCCTGGTCTCCCATGCGGGTGCAGGGCCCAAGCACTTGGGCCATCCTCCACTGCCTTCCCAGGCCACAGCTCCGACCAGGGCTAGAACCGGGGTGCTGGCACTGCAGGCGGAGGATTAGCCTATTGAGCCACGGCAGCCTAGTAGTGACTTTTTAAGACACACACCAAAAGTGTTATAAATGAAAAAAGGAACTGATAAGCTAGAATCTGTTAAAATCAAATATTTTTGTCTATAAAAGACACTGTCAAGAAAATGGAAAAAACAGACTAGAAGAAAATATTTGCAAAAAAAAAATCTGATAAAGAACTGTTATGCAAAATATACAAAGGACTCCTGAAACTCAATAGAATAAAACTGCCTTAATTTAAAAATGGATGAAAGACCTTAACAGCCACATCACCACAGATAAAGATAACCACATGAGAAATAGCACAGGAAAAGATGTTTAACATCATGTCATCAGAGAAATACCAACAGAAACAATAAGATACACAAGTATATACCTATTAGAATGGCCAGAATCCAGCCACTGACAACATCAAATGCTGGTGAGGCTGGCGAGCAGTAGGAAATCTCAAAAACCTCATTTATAGTACTGGAGATTAAAAAAAAAAATGGTACAACCATGATGGAAGGTAGTTTGGCAGTTTCTTGCAAAACTAAATACATCCTTTCCTTATCATCCAGTAATCACACTCTTTGGTAATTACCTAAAGGAGCTGAGAACACATCCACACAAAACCCACACATGGGTGTTTATAACAGCTTAATTCATAATTGCCAAAACCTGAAAGAAACCAATCAGCCCTCCAGGGCGTGAATAAACAAACTGTGGTGCAGCAGACAATAGACTGTTATTCAGCCCTGAGAAGGAATGAGCTATCGATGCATATTACTGAACTACAGAAGCCATTCTGAAAAGGGCTCACACAGCATGATTATAACCATATGATATCCCGTAACAGGCAAAACCACATAGGCAGTAAGAAATCAGTGGTTGCCAGGAGTTAGTGGGGCAGGGGCAGGGGCAGGGGCAGGGGCAGGGGTGGGAGTGGGGAATGCAATGCCTCTGCCAAGCACAGAGGACTTTTAGGGCAGCAAGAGTGACATTACCATGGAAGACACATGTCATTATACATCTGGCCAAATCCATAGAATGTACAAGACCCAGAGTGAAACCTAATACATACACTGATACTTGCTAATGTAAACTACAGACTTCATTAATTGTAAGAAGTAGTCCACTGTGGTGGGGGGTGTTGATAATAGCTGAGGATTTGCAGGGCTGGGAGTAGGGGGTACCTGGGAAGTCTTTCTCTTCCACTGAAGTTTGCAGTGAACCTCAAACTGCTCTAAAACTAAAGTCCAGTGAGGCAAAAGCTGGCACACAGCAGGAGATTGTATTTGTGAAATGAGGACACTACAGACCACTGTAATGGACAAGGACGATTTCTGAAACGCAACATGGTGATTATTACCATGAACAGTCCTAAGAACCAAAGGGGAAAAGGTCACCAAATCCTGAACAAGACTTTGAAAACAATAATAGAAAATTCAGACACATCATCAACTTTCAGAATATCAAGTATAGAAAGAAACACACAGTATTGCAGAGAACACAAAACAGATTAGCTACTTAAATAAAAAATACTGCATCTAACTGGGAAAAGATTTTATTTTTTTTTAACTTTTACTTAGTAAATATAAATTTCCAAAGTACAGTTTATGGATTATAATGGCTTCCCCCCCATAACTTCCCTCCCACCCCAACCCTCCCATCTCCCGCTCCCTCTCCCATTCCATTCACATCAAGATTCATTTTCAATTTTCTTTATATATAGAAGATCGATTTAGTATATATTAAGTAAAGATTTCATCAGTTTGCACCCACACAGAATCACAAAGTGTAAAATACTGTTTCAGTACTAGTCATAGCATTACTTCACATTGGACAACACATTAAGGACAGATCCCACATGAGGAGTAAGTACACAGTGACTCCTGTTGTTGACTTAACAATTTGACACTCTTGTTTATGGCGTCAGTAATCTCCCTAGGCTCTGGTCATGAGTTGCCAAGGCTATAAGGCTATGGAAGCCTTTTGAGTTCTCGACTTCGATCTTATTCAGACAGGGTCATAGCCAAAGTGGAAGTTCTCTCCTCCCTTCAGAGAAAGGTACTTCCTTCTTTGATGGCCCCATTCTTTCCACTGGGATCTCACTCAAGAGATCTCTCACTTAGGTTTTTGTTTTGTTTTGTTTTGTTTTGCCAGAGTGTCTTGGCTTTCCATGCCTAAAATACAGCACTGGATACTAGAAGACTATGGAGATATGCACTGAAATGTCTGAGACAAGTTATCCTTAAGCTAGAATTCGACTGTTACTGCAGACAGAAATTAATTTGAAGGGAAGGGGCATTGGGCATGTTCTGTCTCCATCCTCATCTCTCTCTGTGTGCATCTCTCTGCTTCTCAAATAAATCAAACTTTTTCTGAAAATTAAAGAAATTGGGGCCAGTACCATGGTTCACTTGGTTAATCCTCCGCCTGTGGCACCAGCATTCCATATGGGCGCTGGGTTCTAATCTCGGTTGCTCCTCTTCCAGTCCAGCTCTCTGCTGTGGCCTGGGAGGGCAGTGGAGGATGGCCCAAGTGCTTGGGCCCCTGCACCCGCATGGGAGACCAGGAGGAAGCACCCGGCTCCTGGCTTTGGATCGGCGCAGTGCCAGTTGTAGCAGCCATTTGGGGGATGAACCAATGGAAGGAAGACCTTTCTGTCTCTGTCTATAAAACTACCTGTCAAATAAATTAAAAAAAAGAAAATTAAAGAAATTAATGTGAAGACAAATTAGAGACAGTTTGGGTCATGCAAGACTCAAGAATTTACCTCCCATGAAGCCAACATAAGACTCAGTAGCCCAAGACTGACTTCAGAAATAAAGTTCAAAACAAGTTGAAGAGACACAATGGATCTTTGACACTGGAGCATTCTCCTTCATCATCAAGGATCTAGATATTTGCAATTACATTCCTTTTTCTGTAAATCCTAATCAGCACTTGGTAGTGTTTTCAGTCTAATTTCCATAAGCACAATATTATGCTATTTTGTCAAAATGAGACAAAGCAAAGGAGATTTAAAGATATAAGACAAAATATAAAACATCAACAATGTAAAAAAAATCAGTAGGTGAAATTAGCAAAGTTAAAGTAAAAATACTCCAGGGGTGCCACCATTGTGGTGCAGTGGGTTAAGCCACCTGAGGTGCGGACATCCCATATGAGCACTGCTCTGCTTCTGATCCAGCTCCCTGCTAGTTCTTATGTAATGGAAAGGCAGGAGAAGATGGTCCAAGTGCTTGACCCTGCCACCCACATGGGAGACCTGAGTTCCTGGCTCCTTGCTTCAGCCTGGGTCAGCCAGCGGTTGCAGCTATTTGGAGAGTGAATAAGCAGATGGAAGATCTCACTCTCTGTCTCGCTCTCTCTATATATAACTCTGCCTTTCAAATAAATAATAAGAATTCTTTAAAAAGACTGCAATTTCTCATCTGTCATAGGAACAGGCAGAACTTTGCACACACAGACTGAACAACAAAGAAAAGCCTGTGGCTGGAAACCACAGACCCTGAAGGTGCTGCATGTCAGGCGGTGGCCAGGGCGAGCGTGAAGGGGCAGTTTTTCAGGTGGTGGAGCTTTGAATACAGTCGGCCTTTTCAATTCCTACTCAAAATGGACATATTGTAAAACGAGCTTACATAAGGTGGCAATAAATGTTCCTTTTAAAATATTTTCTTTTTTCATATTTTTCATCCCAGGAAGCCACAATACAGTAGCAGGTGTATTTTATATAAATGACCAAAATGTAACAATATATGTATGCCTCACATCTTGATCTCCATCTGTTTCCCTCTTAGAAAAGTAAACAGTCTTGCAGCAGATAATCCTTGCACAAATTATCCTTTCAGTTGGCCTCTGTGTGTGGCACATTCACTTGAGCCCTGCCTCTCTTACAGTTAGACTGACCTCTTCAGGCACTGCGATTGGGACACCAGTGTTTTTCCAACACAGGCTCTGCCTCTATATTCTGCCAGCTGACTATGAAATGCACTTGATAGAGGGAAATCTGGCCTTCCTGAGGAGTTCAGGAGTTAACTGTTACTGGAAAAAAAAAGATCTGTGGGAGGAAAAGTCTGTCATGGTTAATGATATGATTTATTGCAATTACAGAAAACTACCCTGATTGTTCAAATTGTGGGCTGTGGGCCTCAGCCAGATTAAATGCCAGGCTTTGCCTAGCACAGGGGAGGTAATCAAATAATTGCCTCTGCTACACAGCCTTCTTAATTCACACAGCAAACTTTTTAAAGTATGAATTGATACGACATGATTGAGGGCAACGAAATACTAGGATTTTAAATGTCAGATTATGTAACAGAACCGGATTTTTAGGACAAGTTTTTATTCAACGATATTTGATACTTAATTGTTACATAGAGCAAAAGAGTTCAAATAACCCAAGATGTAGTTGATATGACCCAGAACATCTGCTATCAGCAAAGCCAAGAAAAGATTCACCCTTCGAGAAATCTGACGGAAAGAGAAAATTTGCAAACAAAGAAAACCAAAAAGTTTGGACAGAAAAAGAAAAAAGCAAAATAACTGTATTATACATATTCCACTGAGAGTCTTCCTGAATAGAATTAAAAGAGGATGAGGCAGTATATTGAAAGCCTGTCAACAGTCAACAAGTAGCAAGTTCAAGCTAAGACAAAGAAGACAACCCTGTCTTCTGTATTCTAAGAGATGGATGTGATGATGAGAGTCCTCAGTGGCTAAGCAGTTATGGACATGTTACTTTCAGTCCCAAAATAAAAGGTGCAGAGGGTAATAACTACAAAGACAGTTAACATGCAAACTTGCTATCTGCATTGTCTTGCAGAACGTCTGTTTTAAGATCAACTTTTACATAACACATTATCACCCCTAGTACATCCAGGCTCAGGCATCTCCAAACAGTGACAGAAGGGCCTAACATGAACAGCAGCTCACAATGAGGGCATCAGAAGCACAGAGGTTCCACTGCATCCTCCCAAGTAGCATGAAATGGAGCCTTGCTCTCAGGCTTAGAAGGGTCTATGTTTCCAGGGTGCCTGTGCTGAATTTATTCTCTACTAAGGAAACAGCATGGACAGAGAGAGCATAAATAACTCACTAATGACTCACCAGAGACATACACAGATGCCACTGACACAAGGAACATTTGAAAATATATACACGTAAACACATCAACATAAATCAGCTGAGTGACTGAGGAAGTGTAAGATACAGACTAATCCAGATCCCAGAGAAAGATGTTATTAGACAACAGGAAACACTAGAAAAACACGCGACTTGTCAGAGGAAAGGGCGGACACGCCAATGGCCTAGTCTATGTTGGAATCCTGGCCAGGGAACAGGGCTTGACCCTTTCAGAGGTCTTTGCCTAAAGAAGCCCATGACTTCGAAATACAAGGCGGGGTCAGCAGCAAAGCCCAGAGCAAAGATAAGGTTGGAGGGAACAACTGCTGAAATGAACCAAAATCAGAGCCAATGTTTTCCAAAAAGAGTAACAAATGTAACTAAATCACAAAAATCAAATATCAACAGAAACAAATCAGAGAAAGGAAGCTAGGCAAGATCAGAATCTGTCTCACTCTAGTTTTCGTTACTGTTTTAAATACTTGAGGTTGGGTACTTTACATGGAAAGAAGATTCATTTGGGCTCACAATGCCAGAAGTTAGATCAGGTGACTACATTTGGTGTCACAAGTGGAGCTGACATCACATAGCAGGAACATGTATGAGCAAGCACATGGCAAGAGAGGAAGCAACAGACCAGGGAGGGGCCAGATAACAACCCACTGTTGTAAGAACTAGTCCACTCCCTTGAGACATTATCCAGTATCTTGAAAAAAACATTAATCCACTCAGGAGGGCAGATCCCTCATGACCTCAAAGCTTCTTCAAGGCCCCGCAACCTCAATACCATTAAATTGGTGATGATTTACTCACCTTACTTTAACACATTGACATTATCTGACTCTAAAAGGAATTATTTCTGTTCCTCTGTGTACTAGCTTATCCGTAACAGCTTTTCTGTCATGGTTATTCTTTCATTCCTGAATTACTGTTAGATAATTTGCTAGTTAAGTACCATCAATTGTTTAAAAAATGCTACCACTAGGAAGTAACCAGGAGTAAATACTGAGATTCTTTGTACACAGAAGGCCAAAGTAGACAATCTTCTCATACAGAAGTAACTTCACATGTCTAACTTATGCCAGTAATGAAGTTTCTAACAAGAGGTATGTGTGTTTACTATAGGGACACAGTCCTGAATAAACCAGAGATTCTGAGTTTATGATCCAGAAAGCCATAAGAGAACACGACTCAGCCTAGTATCATACACAGAGTTCAAGAGTTGAGGTTACAAGGCAACCAGATGGACTGAATCCAAAAGAGTGACAATCCCTCTAATGAGAGAATGAAGACACCAACAGTTTCACTCTCAGGAGATTATGGAAGAAAAAGAAGGCAACTTTAAAGGCAAGAAGGAAAATAAAACAGAGTGATTTTAGAGACTGCAGGTGCACGAGAATGGCAGTTTGGAATCCCTGGGAGACCCAGACACACGTGGAGTCCTCACGTACCCACCAACCCCTCCCAAGGGCCTCCACAGGGTGCTCACGAGACAGACAGAAGGGAGGGCAGGAAACCCAAAGTCTCCACCACCTCTCTAACGGCTCGGCTCGGGGTGGCAGAGCTTCCTATGGTTGGAGACGAGCAGGATTACTTGGGGAAGCCCATCTGTGAGTCAACCGCTGTCCCACCTGTACCACAACTTGTACTCCCACGTGGACCAAGAGTCCTCGGCCCCAAGGGGAAGAACAAGAAGTTTGGTAAACTCAGACCTTGGCCTTCATTTGACAGGTGTAACAACCTGTCTGAGGGAAGAGGAAACTTCCCACGCCCAAGTTACCAGCTGCTAGGGGAGAAAAAGCTCCAGGCCTCACCCTGCACTAGGCAAGGAGCAGGAAGCCTACTCAACCAAAGTCCTTACATGACAGAAGCCAAGTCTGCTGAGGCTGAGGGAAACCCAGCTATACAGGGGACTGCCCCCATCATGAGGCAGAGTGAGGCTTCTGTGAGGGCAGACAGGGATGGACTAAGTAGAAAGGACCTATTGCCTGCCCCTGGAGGAAGGGAAGGAGAGCTTAGAAAGTTCTGCCCTGGCACTCAGAAGGACTCAAAGGTTGCCAACACTGCCCAGAACTGAGAAATCAGCTCTCTTCACACCACGCAGACTGAATATCTCATGCAAAATCCTTGCTTCAGATTTTGCAGGTTTTCAGATTTTGGGATATTTGTGTAGATTTTATTGATGGAACATCACTAATCTGAAAATCCAAAATCCAAAGTGCTCCTAAATTTAAAAGCTTTGGAGCATGCTGTGGGTCCTCAAAACACCACAGATTTTTATTTTAGGGATGCTCAGTCTGTACTATAAGCACTGCAATGGATAACGAGCAATAATAATAGAAAAAAGATGCTCTCTGTGACACAGGCATGTAAAGCAGATTGAAAACCACAAAAAGAAAAACAGTGATCTGTTTTAAGCATCAGAAAAACCAGGCCCAGACACAGCCCAGATGCTTGGAACTGTCAGCCAAATGATTTTAAATAACTGTGATTAAAATATTAAATATACTTACAAAAGACCAGGATAGCCAAAGCAATCCTGAGCAAAAAAAGAAGTCAAGCTGGAGGCAGCACAATCCTGAATTCAAAGCACATTACAAAGCTATCTTAATTAAAACAGCACTGCACTGGGAGAAAAATGGACACACAGATCAATGTAATCAAATAAAGAGCCCAGAAGTAAATCCATGTATGCACAGCCCACTGATTTTGACAAAAGTGTCCAGACCATACGTTGAAGAAAGGATTATCTCTTCAATAAATGGTTCTGGCAAAAGTGGATGTGTATGTAGAAGGATGCATCCAGATCCTTATCTCTCACTATTACCAAAAAATCAACTCAAGATGGGTCAAGACCTAAATGAAAGACATGAGACTAAGTTGTGGGAAGAAAATGTACCGGAAACACTTTAAGACATGGGTGTAGGGGATGACTCCTTGGATAAGACTCCCAAAGCATAGGCAACAAAAGCAAAACTAGACCAATGGGATTGCATCAAATTTAGAAGGCTCTGCATGGCAAAGGAAAAAATAAACACAATGAAGAGATATCCAACAGAATGGGAAAAACTATTTGCAAGCTACTTATCTGGCCAAGTATTAATATCGAGAATATATAAGCAACAGCCAAAAATTAAAAAGCCAACTCAGTTAAGAAATGAGCAAAGAATCTCTCAAGAGACAGTATTTTTTTATTTAACACTTAAATTTGGGGGACCATATATCTTTTTTCCCCCAAAGAAACCTTTTATTTAAGGAATACAGACTTCATACATTTCATAAGTACAACTTTAGGAATGCAGTGATTCTTCCCACCATATCTGCCCACCCCTCCTCTTCTCCCTCTCCTATTCCCAGTCCCATTCTCCACTAAGATCCATTTTCAATTAACTTTGTACACAGAAAACCAACTCTATACTAAGTAAAGAGTTCAACATTTTGCATGGTTAAAAAAAAAAGGCAAAAGCAAAACAAAAAAATATATCTCAACAGTTGAGAAGAAGGCTGTTCAAAGTCATTGCATCTTGAAGTTAATTTCACTTTTTTAAAGAAACTTAATTAATTTTAATGAAGCACCCAAGAATGATACATCTTTTACCAGCACTCATTGTTATAATCCAACTCATTAAGGACAGAGGTCCAGCATGGGAATTTAGTGCACAGTGACTCCTCTTGTTAATTTAACGATTAACACTCTTCTATATGACATCAATGATCATCCGAGGCTCTTGACGTGAGCTGCCTAGGCTATGGAAGCATTTTTAAATCCACTAAATCCATCAGTATTTAGACAAGGCCATAAACAAAGTCGAAGTTCTCTCCTCCCTTCGGAGAAAAGTATCTCCTTTGATGACCACTTCTTTCCACTGGGGTCTCACTCACTGAGATTCTTCATGTAGGACATTTTTGCCTCAGTATCTTGGCTTTACATGCCTGAAATGCTCTCAATAGACAGTTCTTACAGAAGATATACAGATGGCTAACAAATATATGAAAAAACGCTCAACATCACTAGCCATCAGGGAATTGAAACAACAATGAGATAGCACATACCCTTATCAGAAGAATAGCTATTATCCAAAAGACAGAAACTAACAAACACTAGTGAGGACAGGGAGAAGAGAGAACTACTGTGCACTATTGAAAGGAGTGCAAATTAGTGCAGCCACAGAGGAAAACAGTATGAAGATTTCTTTAAAAACTAGAAATAGACTTGCCAGATGATCCAGCAATCTCACTGCTGGATATATACCCAAAAGACATGAACACACTGCATGAAAGAGGTACTTACACCCCTACATTTATAGAAGCAATGTTCACAAGATTGAAAATATGGAATCAACCAAGATGTTCATCATCCGATAAACAGATACAGAAAATGTCACACACACACACACACACACACACACAGGAATTTTATCAATTTGCATCAAAATGGATACATTTGGAGGACATCATGTTGAGTGAAATAAGCCAGACAAAGAAAGACAAATACTGCCTGTTCTTCCTCATAAGTGGGAGCTTTTTTAAATGTAAAAAAAAAAAAACACCATTGTGTATCAGTATTGCTGCAAATAAAGTTTTGTTCAACTTTATATCACTGTCAAATTATTAATAATGATACACTAGTTTTAATGATCTGTGATTACTTACACATTTTCTGTATATGAGAAAAACTGACATGTTTTAACTTGATTACTGTTTATACCCTTGCACATATTCCTACTGAAGGACGGTCTTTTTACTTTTCACTGGTGGAACTCTTTATTTAGTGCAGCATTAAGCCTTTGGCTACAATGCAAATTAAAAATGAGTTATCTGTGGCACAGCAGGCAAAGCCGCTGCCTGCCATGCCAGCATCCCATATGGATGCCAGTTTGAGTCCTGGCTGCTCCACTTCCAATCCAGCTCTCTGTTATGGCCTGGGAAAGCAATGGAAGACGGTCCAAGCTCTTGGGCTCCTGCACCCAAGAAGGAGACCCGGATGAAGCTCCTGGCTTTGGATCAGCTGAGCTCCAGCCATTGAGGCCATTTTGGGAGTGAACCAGTGGATGGAAGTTTCTTTCTCTCTCTCTACCTCTCTTAACTCTGCCTTTCAAATAAATAATCTTTTTTGAAAGTTATATCAAAAATTATAAAAAAAAATTAAATGTTCTAATGAAAAAGGTAGGTAACATGCACAACCAGTTGAGAAATTTCAGAAGAGAGGTGGAAACCGTAAAAAGGAACAAATGGGAATGCCAGAAATGAAACATTATACAAATGAAAATAACTCTGAGGTGGTAATAGAAAAGCATTGAAAAAGCATTGAAAACAATCACTGAGTATATAGATCTGAGTATATAGATCAATCAACTCCGGTTATCACACTGAGTATAAGGTGGATCTACAGCCGGCGCCACGGCTCAATAGGCTAATCCCCTGCTTGCAGCGCCGGCACCCCGGTTCTAGTCCCGGTCAGGGTGCCAGATTCTGTCCCGGTTGCTCCTCTTCCAGTCCATCTCTCTGCTGTGGCCCAGGAAGGCAGTGGAGGATGGCCCAGGTGCTTGGGTGCCCGCACCTGTGTGGGAGAGCAGGAGGAAGCACCTGGCTCCTGGCTTAGGATCAGCGTGGTGCGCCAGCCGCAGTGGCCATTGGGGGGGGGGGGTGAACCAACGGAAAAGGAAGACCTTTCTCTATGTCTCTCTCTCTCACTGTCTAACTCTGCCTGGCAAAAAAAATAAAAATAAAAAAATAAAAAATAAAAAAGATAAAATAAAATGGATCTACTGACAGTATCCAAAACAAAGTATAAAGTAAAAAAAAGTGGAGGGAAAAACAGAACAGAGCAGCTGAGAACAGAGACAGCAGCTTAAAATACGCACAACTGGAGATAAAAAGAAGAGGACATATCTGAAAAGGTAATGGATAAGAATTTTTCAGACTCAACAAGCTCAAAAATTCCACGAAAAAAGAATGTAAATTAAAAAAACACTTAAAAACAGATGGATAGACCAATGGAACAGAATAGAAACACCAGAAATCAATCCAAACATCTACAGCCAACTTATATTTGATCAAGGGTCCAAAAACAATCCCTGGAGTAAAGACAGTCTATTCAATAAATGGTGCTGGGAAAATTGGATTTCCACGTGCAGAATCATGAAGCAAGACCCCTACCTTTCACCTTACACAAAAATCCACTCAACATGGATTAAAGACTTAAATCTACGACCTGACACCATCAATTTATTAGAGAGCATTGGAAAAACCTTGCAAGATATAGGTACCGGCAATGACTTCTTGGAAAACACCCCAGAAGCACAGGCAGTCAAAGCCAAAATTAACATTTGGGATTGCATCAAATTGAGAAGTTTCTGTACTGCAAAAGAAACAGTCAGGGGAGTGAAGAGACAACCAACAGAATGGGAAAATATATTTGCAAACTATGCAGCTGATAAAGGGTTGATAACCAGAATCTACAAAGAGATCAAGAAACTCCACAACATCAAAACAAACAACCCACTTAAGAGATGGGCCAAGGACCTCAATAGACATTTTTCAAAAGAGGAAATCCAAATGGCCAACAGACACATGAAAAAATGTTCAAGATCACTAGCAATCAGGGAAATGCAAATCAAAACCACAATGAGGTTCCACCTCACCCCGGTTAGAATGGCTCACATTCAGAAATTCACCAACAATAGATGCTGGAGAGGATGTGGGGGAAAAGGGACACTAACCCACTGTTGGTGGGAATGCAAACTGGTTAAGCCACTATGGAAGTCAGTCTGGAGATTCCTCAGAAACCTGAAGATAACCCTACCATTCAACTCAGCCATCCCACTCCTTGGAATTTACCCAAAGGAAATTAAATTGGCAAACAAAAAAGCTGTCTGCACATTAATGTTTATTGCAGCTCAATTCACAATAGCTAAGACCTGGAACCAACCCAAATGCCCATCAACAGTAGACTGGATAAAGAAATTATGGGACATGTACTCTATAGAATACTATACAGCAGTCAAAAACAACGAAACCCAGTCATTTGCAACAAGCTGGAGGAATCTGGAAAACATCATGCTGAGTGAATTAAGGCAGTCCCAAAGGGACAAATATCATATGTTCTCCCTGATTGGCGACAACTAATTGAGCACCAAAGGGGAAACTTGTTGAAGTGAAATGGACACTGTGAGAAACAGTGACTTGATCAGCTCTTGTCCTGACGGTTGATGTACAATGTAATACTTTATCCATTTTAGTATTTTTTTTGTTCTAGTACCATTGGTTGAACTCTGTAATTAACACACAATTATTCTTAGGTGTTTAAATTTTAACTGAAAAGTGATCCCTGTTAGGAATTTGGAAAACATTATGCTGAGTGAAATAAGCCAATCCCAAAGGGACAAATACCACTTGTTCTCCTTGATAGGTGACAACTAACTGAGCACCAAAAAGGAAACCTGTTAAAGTGAAATGAACACTGTGAGAAATGGTGACTTGATCAGCCCTCACCCTGACTGTTGATGAGCAACTTGATATGTTATCCCTCTTAGTATTTTTTTTGTTTGTTCTACTTAATACTTTTGGTTGAATACTGTAATCAATACACAATTCTTCTTAAGTGCTGAAACAACTGAAAAGTGATTGCTGTTAAATATAAGAGTGGGAACAAGAGAGGGAAGAGATGTGCAATTCGGGACATGCTCAAGCTGACTTACCTCAGATGGTAGAGTTAGAAACATACCAGGGGATTCCAATTCAATCCCATCAAGGTGGCATGTACCAATGCCATCTCACTAGTCCCAGTGATCAATTTCTGTTCACAATTGATCGTAATGATAGGACTAAGAACCAAAGGGATCACATAAACAAAAATAGTGTCTGCAAATACTAGCTGATAGAATAAAAAAGGGAGAGAATGGTCCAACATGGGAAGTGAGATACACAGCAGACCCATAGAATGGCAAATGTCCTAACAGCACTCTGGCCTCAGAATCAGCCCTTAAGGCATGCGGATCCGGCTGAAATGCCCATGAGAGTATTTCAGGCATGGAAAGCCAAGACACTCTGGGGGAAAAAAAAAAAACCTAAATGAAAGATCTCTGTGAGTGAGATCCCAGTGGAAAGAATGGGTCAAAGAAGGAGGTACCTTTCTTTGAAGGGAGGAGAGAACTTCCACTTTGACCATGGCTTTGTCTAAAAATGATCAGAGTCAGTGAACCCAGGGGGCTTCCATAGCCTTGGCAGCTCATGACAAGAGCCTAGGGTGATTACTGATGCCATAAACAAGAGTGTCAATTTGTTAAGTGTGGGGAGCAACTGGGAGCTACTCGGACTAGACTAAGTTACTGGAATTAAGACTTATTCTATGCATCTGCTCTCCCACAATATGGCGCTGAGAAGGGAGAAACAGCTTCTACACAGCTGCCTCCAGTTCAACCAATAAACAGCAGGAGCTGCTCCTGATTGGAGGAGAGCAGCGTACTGGGCGTGTGGGTAGCAGAGTTGGGATTGGCGGAAGAGGACTATAAAGGAGGAGAGAGACAGCATGCACCAGGAACATCTAAGGGGAACATCCGAAGGAACACCTGTGCAGCCCCCGAGAGAGCCGGCCGGCGGTGTGCCGCTCCCCCACGGAAGTGGGGAATGTGGCAGGGGGAACCGCCCTTCCACGGAGGTGGAAGGGACAGTAGCCAACCCGGGAAGAACCAGCAGCAAACCCGGGGAGGGCCGAGCAGACGAAAGAACAGCGCAGGGTCCTGTGTCGTTCCTCCACGAAGAGGGGGAGCGACATAATGGTGCCGTGACTCGGATATGAAGCCTAGGCAGGGTTTAATGTCATTCCTCCACGAAGACGGGGAGCGACAGTTAAGTCAACAACAGGAGTCACTGTGTACTTACTCCTCATGTAGGATCTTTGTCCTTAGTGTGCTGTACATTGAGATTTAATGCTATAACTAGTACTCAAACAGTATTTTTCACTTTATGTTTCTATGTGGGAGCAAACTTCTGAAATCTTTACTTAATATATGCTAAACTGACCTTCTGTATATAAAGAGAATGGAAAATGAATCTTGATGTGAATGGAAGGGGAGAGGGAGTGGATAAGGGGAGGGTTGCAGGTTGGAGGGACGTTATGGGGGGAAGTCATTGTAATCAATATTCTGTACTTTGGAAATTTATATTCATTAAATAAAGTTAAAAAAAAACACTTAAAAACATCATAGAAAAATTGTTAAAAGTCAAAGACAAAATTGAGAAAGCAGGCAGAAGGAAAAAAAAAGCATTCCACAGAGTGAAACAAAGAATGCAGGAGATATCTGATCAGAAATTATATGGTTCAGAAAACTTTGAGGGGACATCCTTAAAGTATTAAATATGAAAAAAATAAATATGAATGTTTTTAAAAGTGAAAATATACTACAGTTGTTCAGACAATTAAACACAGATATTTTATTGTCAGCACACCTATAACATCATAGGAATGTTAAAGAAATCTCTAAGAAGAAAGATAATAGCAAATGGAAAACTGGATTGATACAGGGAATGAGGAACACTGGACTTTTTTTTTAATATAAAAATATTTTCGGGTCCGGTGCTGTGGCATAGTAGGTTAAGCCTCCACCTGTGGTACTGGCATCCCATGTGGATGTTGGTTGAAGTCCCAGGTGCTCCACTTCCCATCCAGCTCCCTACTAATGGCCTGGGAAAGCAGCAGAATATGGCCCAAGTGCTTGGGCCCCTGAACCCACGAGGGAGACATGGAAGAAGCTCCTGGCTTCATATCAGCCCAGCTCCGGCCACTGCAGCCATTTGAGGAATGAACCAGTGGATCAAAGATCTCTCCTCTCCCTTTCCCTCTTTCTCTCTCTCTGTAAGTCTGCCTCTTAAATAAAAAACTTTAAATAAAAAATATTTTAAATATCTCTTTAGAAGATAATTACCTATCTCCACGGCTAGAAAGGAAGCAACCATCCTAATCATTATAAAAAGCCAGACAACGATAAATCAGGAAACAAAGGGGTGATCTGCTGCCAGCTGCTAAGCAAAGGTATCTCAACTATAAACCTATGTGATCCCATTAATACCATGATTAACCTTCTTTAGAAAAGTAATTAACCGTTAGCCTCGATTTCTAGCCAATATGCATTTTCCAAGATTTATGCTCCCACCTATAGCAACTCAAAAAGTGAATTAACAAAACATTAATTCTCAAGAAACTGAATGTTGGTCAACAAGGAACAGTGATAAGAGACTGGGAAACAAGTGGCGTGCGCCCCAGGATCATCGCTCCACCTCACTTCCCTGAGAGTTTCCAGTCTGCGGCTCAGGCAGCAGGAAGGTAAGCAGACCTTTGCAAACTGCCCCATTAAGGAAGGCAGAGGACAGAGTTCAGGGAGACCAAGGCAGCTGGGGTCAACCAGATTCCAGGAAGTGGAAGATAAGGGAGGAAGGAAGGAGGAAGAATGAAAGAACGAACCACAGGAATGTGTAAAGTGTTAGCACAGTAATAACTCAGGTTCACAACGAGGAATCTGGTTTAGGCCAATGGAAGAAACACCCAACAGGGTTAGGTTAACCAGTGGTCAGAGATCACACGTGGCAACGAAGACCACCTAGTCCCACTGGTCAGATGTGAAAACTTCACGATTCAAGGGACACTGAGTTGAGAATTCAGCAAAGTCTTGACTCAGTAGTAGGGTACAATCACCCCTCCACTAAAGCCTGTTCCGGTTGTCTCTAACAAACTTTAAAAGCAAAATCCATAAAGATAAAAACTGTTTCTAATCTAACTAAACCCAGAACTAATTCAAGAATATTTATAGGAACACAAAAAAATTCAGCCCACAATCTGGAATTCAATTAAAAAAATAGCAGACACGAAAAGAAGTATGAAAATGTGACCTATAACGAGGATACAAATCAACCAAAATCAACCCAAAACTGATGCAAATGACAGAATGAGCAAAGGCATTAAAATTATTACAGTTGCAATCCATATGTTCGAAAGCTCCAGGGTTCATTCAGCAGTTCACTACTGTCATCAAGAGATTAAGACTCTCTTCATCATTCTGATCTGCCACACTCACATATCAATTGCCACCCTCAGGCTCATCCCTTATGATGCCAAGTTGACTACTGCAGTTCTAACCCTAACAAATTACACAAGTAACACTCATGCAGGAAGAACAGAGGCAGCAGAAGTCCTTGTAATGGCCTTTCCACCATCATCACTAAAGAAATTTCTTCCCAGAAACCTTGTCTCTTGTTCTATCTTACTGGTCAAAACTAGGTCATATGCCAAACCTGGGATAAGTTACTGGCAAAGAAAAATGGGATTTCCGTGCCTGTGTTGCATGAATCACCATTCATCTCTCGAGGCTGTGTTCCTGTAGATTCGTTCTGAGAGGAGGAGCGCAGTGGGGGCAAGAGGCATGGAGTCACCACACAGACCCCAGGAGTCGGGTGAAAGCAGTAAAGAGGGGAGCAGCCTGCAGACTCGTTTATTTCAGTTGGTACAGTAGCTTATATAGCCAAGGCAGCCAATCCAGTCAAGGGGCGGTTTATGTCCCAACCAATCACAGCCTGTTGCCAGGCGATTTCCCAGGTGGTTTCTGAAGCCATTCCTGAGTAACTGACGCTTGTTTGCCAGCGGCCATCTTGGCATGGCCTTCTCATTCCACCCCATTTCCCCCTTTTTGTTTATTTTTGAGCAATGGGAGGCATGATCCTTGGCCATACCATTGTTGACCCCGTTTCCATGTGGTCTCCATATGTGACTGTGCCTGTCTTAGGTTGTCCCCCAGGGGATCTTACCCATCGTTGACTAACCAGCCCTCAAAACAGGAGACCACAGGAGTGCTTGCTCAGATTGGGGTAGGAATGAGGAACAATGGTAATCAGGAATGGCATGACTGCATGCATGCTGTGGGCTGCTTAAGTGGCTGACCAGAGCTAGTGGGGTATAAATCAGTAGCAGATGTGGCTACGGGCAGTTTCTCAGGGTAGGATGATAGTGCAGCAGCTTGACAATCAGTAGCAGGTACATCTACTAACAAGGCAGACTCTGTCTTGTTCAGCTGGTTCTGGTTGGCTGTCAGTTGCAGGCTTGATGTTTCTGGCTGGTACCCAAATGCGCTGTCCCACATTCTCTGGAAAGACACAAGCATATCCTCAGCCCTTGGTTAGCAGAAGCCTTTTTATGGCATTGGAATCCAGGGCCTGAATTTTGCGTCTTCTTAGACATTAACAGCAAACATGCAGGTGGGATGGGGTCTAGCGGATGCCCTGAGAGCCTGGGGTGCCCGGGGACTGCCACAAATGTGGGGATCCTCACTGGGTATGGATGGGATGACCTTGCATGGGTTATTGCCTCAAGGTTGTCTAAATTTATACCATGGATATTTGGGGGGTGGCTGACTAGGCATTGCTGCATTGTCTGCTGTCATGTCATTTTCACTGTCCGAGCTCTCCCTAAGTCATCAACTGTTGCCTGTGAGGCAGAGGCCTGGAGTGACAGGCTCTTATCACTCACAGATTCATTATGTTTGGTAATCTGTGTGGGTTTCTGACAGGGGATATCTTTCCCATGCTTGAGCGCTTAAGAGCAGCGCGCCACACCAACTCTAGACAAAGGAAAGACACCCACATCACCGCTGCCATAACAAAGCAAATTCCTAGCACCTCAGCAGCTGATGGCATTATTCAGGGGATTCCCTACATTAGAGGAACAGACAGTGGTGTATCATATCATAAGTATGTCCTGTGCTTAGTGGGGGACTTCCTTGATTTGTTAGGTCAAGGCCGTATGCCCACATGATGTCTCCGGAGTGTCACCTCTCTCTCGAGTGAGGGAAGATGACTTGGTTCCGAATTCTGGGATGATCAGTCCCTTATGTGAATTCAGCAGGTGAACCGAAAGTGAAAAGAGGAGCCGAGAAGCGACGTTATGCTTCTGGGCGGCGTGTGCCTAACCTGGGGTCACTTAGACCGAGGATAAGGACAAGGAAAGGGGCGTAGGAGGGGGTTCTGTGCTCACCCTCACAGAACTGAACAGCACACAAAACACCGAGGGGCCTACTTGCCGAAATCAAGGGGGGACCTCGCTGAGTCTGACACACTGTCTCTCTCTCAGTCACATTGGGCGCCAGATGCAGTTCTAACCCTAACAAATTACACAAGTAACACTCATGCAGGAAGAACAGAGGCAGCAGAAGTCCTTGTAATGACCTTTCCACCATTATCACTAAAGAAATTTCTTCCCAGAAACCTTGTCTCCTGTTCTATCTTACTGGTCAAAACTAGGTCATATGCCAAACCTGGGATAAGTTACTGGCAAAGAAAAATGGGATTTCCGTGCCTGTCTTGCATCAATCACCATTCATCTCTTGAGGCTGTGTTCCTGTAGCATGATAAAAACTGGGATTATGTCAACAAAAGTGTTGGAGAACTGTAAGGAAAGGCTCCTCCACAATAACAGTTATGCATGCATCCACATAGGTCCTGCAGGCAAAAACTTGTTCTACAACTAATCTACATGTTGGCAGAATGCCCTCCGATCACTCCACAACACAAGAAGACAGGAGGCTTGGGAGGAGGTATCTTAAAGCTATCTGCCACTCAGCCTTAGGAGGCTGTGAGGAGAGTGCACATCCTCTCCAGATGCTGAGGAGGTATGAGGTTCTGGGTTCTGCCCCTCTTGGGATATAGCTGTGCACTCTCAGACTGTCCCGATGACATCAAGAATTGGCTACCAAGCAACAGGGCATCTTGCCCCTCATATCGCACTCATCTAACTTCTTTTGTTTGGGTGTCATCCTCTTTTGGTGTGTAGAACGAGGACTTAGAGAGCTGGTGCCTTGAAGCACTCTTCCTTTAACTGTCTCCTAAGTAATAAACTATCTGAAACCACAGTGCTTTATTGTAACTTATCAGCCAAATCAATCAGGTTTTAGCCTCCACCTTAGCTGTTGTGAGCCTGACAAGAAATATCAAAAGTATCTGCCATACTCAGTAAACATCCAACATAATTCAAGGATACACACAAGAAAATCAACAGATGGGACCCAGTATTCCAGGATCCTATGAAAAACATCTAAGTGGTATAAACCAGGGGTTGGCAAACTACAGCCCATGGGCCAAAGTCACTCACAGTCTGAGTCCATATGGCCTGTGGGCTAACATGGTATTTCTAGCTAAAAGTGACTATAAATGTACAAACCCCAGAGACTGCATGTGGTCCACTAAGCCTAAAACATTAAATATCTGAAATTATACAGAAATATTTGCTGAACTCTGATCTAAGCCATTAGTTGAGGAACATAATGGGGTACTTCTTCCTTTTATAATTTCAGTTTCTTGTTGAAATTATCCTGGTATTATGAGTAAGAGAAATGAGCCTGAAGAATTTAAATGGTATGTCCAGCTACTGAGTGGTGGAGCCGTTCTGACCTGCTGCAAAGTTCAACCCTCCTTTAAATCTGCAATCAGTCAGTATTTGTTTCATCACTATCTAAATTATTTTCCACAAAATAATTATATGGGCATTTACAAATTTTCCGAGGGGGGGAAAATACTTTAAATTTATGATTTAACCAATAATGGTTCTACTAAAGGCAGCACTGGAATAAAAAGAAATCTTCAAAATCAGTCCAAATTGC